>NW_026737534.1:0-38062 GCF_949786415.1 Peromyscus eremicus | reverse complement strand
AAACTGAGAAGGACAGTAGATCCTCTTCAGTCCAATACACTGTACTTGCTGGGAACAGACGCGAGTGCTATTTGCACTGTGTATTGCAATGGGAGCACAATAGTGACTCTTTTACCAGAAAACAACTCTTGCTCGTAGGACAAGAAACTGCATGTGATTCAACTCCATTTAGGACTGGGAAACAAACGCTAGCTCGCCTTACAAGAAACACACTCTGCTTTTGAGAAAAGAGCACTCTTCTACTCTACTGTGTTTACTATAGGGCCAGAAGAGTGAGCTTGCTCAGAACAAAAGAACTGTGCTTCCTACACACACGGCCATATCTAGTTCAATTCTGGTTAGGAAACTGATAGGAATAGTAGATCCTCTTCAGTCCAATACACTGTACTTGCTGGGAACAGACACCAGTGCTACTTGTCCTTTGTATGACAATGGGAGGGCAATAGTGACTCTTCTTTCTAGAAAACAACTCTTGCTCATAGGACCAGAAACTGCATGTGATTCAACTCCATTTAGGACTAGGAAACAAACGCTAGCCACCTTACAAGAAACACACTCTGCTTTTGAGAAAAGAGCACTCTTCTACACTACAGTGTTGCCTATGGGGTCCGAACAGTGAGCTAGCTCAGAACAAAAGAACTGTGCTTCCTACACTCACGGGCCATATCTAGTACAACTCTGCTTAGGAAACATACAAGAACAGTAGCTCCTCTTCAGTCCAATACACTGTACTTGCTGGGAACAGACGCGAGTGCTATTTGCACTGTGTATAGAAATGGGAGCGCAATGGTGACTCTTCATACCAGAAAACAACTCTTGCTCGTAGGAATAGAAACTACATGGGATATAACTCCATTTATGACTGGGAAACAAACAGTAGAACGCCTTACACGAAACACACTCTGCTTTTGAGAAAAGGTCACTCTTCTACTCTACTGTGTTTCCTATGGGGTCCGAACAGTGAGCTTGCTCAGAACAAAAGAACTGTGCTTCCTACACATACGGGCCATATCTATTTCAACTCTGCTTGGGAAACTGACAAGAACAGTAGCTCCTCTTCAGTCAAAAACACTGTACTTGCTGGGAACAGACGCGAGTGCTATTTGCACTGTGTATGGGAATGGGAGCACAATAGTGACTTTCCTTACGAGAAAACAACTCTTGCTCGTAGGACCAAAAACTGCATGTGATTCAACTCCATTTAGGACTGGGAAACAAACGCTAGCTCGCCTTACAAGAAACACACTCTGCTTTTGAGAAAAGAGCACTCTTCTAATCTACTGTGTTTCCTATTGGGCCTAAAAGTGAGCTTGCTCAGAACAAAAGAACTGTGCTTCCTACGCACACGGGCCATATCTAGTTCAATTCTGCTTAGGAAACTAACAACTACAGTAGATCCTCTTCAGTCCAATACACTGTACTTGCTGGGAACAGACCCCAGTGCTATTTGCCCTGTGTATTGCAAAGGGAGCGCAATAGTGACTCTTCTACCAGAAAACAACTCTTGCTCGTAGGACCAGAAACTGCATGTGATTCAACTCCCTTTAGGACTGGGAAAAATCGCTAGCTCGCCTTACAAGAAACAAACTCTGCTTTTGAGAAAAGACACTCTTCTACTCTACTGTGTTTCCTATAGCGCCACAACTGTGAGCTGGCTCAGAACAAAAGAACTGTGCTTCTTACACACACAGCCATATCTAGTTCAATTCTGCCTAAGAAACTGATAAGAACAGTAGATCCTCCTCAGTACAATACACTGTACATGCTGGGAACAGACGCCAGTGCTATTTGCCCTGTGTATGACAAAGGGAGCGCAATAGTGACTCTTTTGCCAGAAAACAACTCTTGCTCGTAGGACCAGAAACTGCATGTGATCAACTCCATTTAGGACTGCGAAAGGAACCCTAGCTCACCTTACAGGAAACACACTCTGCTTTTGAGTAAAGAGTACTCTTCTATTCTCCTGTGTTTTCTATGGGCTCCGAACAGTGAGCTTGCTCAGAGCAAAATAATGTGCTTCCTACACAGACGGGCATATCTTGTTCAACTCTGCTTAGGAAACTGACAAGAACAGTAGCTCCGCTTCAGTCCAATACACTGTACTTGCTGGGAACAGACGCGAGTGCTATTTGCACTGTGTATGGCAATGGGAGAGTAATAGTGACTCTTCTTACCAGGAAACAACTCTTGCTTGTAGGACCAGAAACTGCATGTGATTAAGCTCCATTTACGACTGGGAAACAAACTCTAGCTCGCCTTACAAGAAACACAATCTGCTTTTGAGAAAAGAGCACTCTTCTACTCCACTGTGTTTCCTATGGGGTCTGAACAGTGAGCTTGCTCAGAACAAAAGAACTGTGCTTCCTACACACACGGGCCATATCTAGTTACACTCTGCTTAGGAAACTCACAAGAACAGTAGCTACTCTTCAAAAGAATACACTGTACTTGCTGGGAACAGACGCGAGTGCTATTTGCACTCTGTATGGCAATAGGAGCGCAATAGTGACTTTCCTTACCAGAAAAAAACTCTTGCTCGTAGGACCAAAAACTGCATGTGTCTCAATTCCACTTATGACTGGGAAACAAATGCTATCTCACCTTACAGGAAACACACTCTGCTTTTGAGAAAGGAGCACTCTTCTACTCTACTGTGTTTACTATAGGGCCAGAACAGTGAGCTTGCTCAGAACAAAAGAACTGTGCTTCCTACACACACGAGCCATATCCAGTTCAACTCTGCTTAGGAAACTGACAAGATCAGTAGCTCCTCTTCAGTCCAATACACTGTACTTGCTGGGAACAGACGCGAGTGCTATTTGCACTGTCTACGGCAATGGGAGCGCAATAGTGACTTTCCTTACCAGAAAACAACTCTTGCTCATAGGAACAGAAACTGCATGGGATTCAACTCCATTTAGGACTGGGAAATAAACCCTAGCTCGCCTTACAAGAAACACACTCTGCTTTTGAGAAAAGAGCACTCGTCTACTCTACTGTGTTTCCTATAGGGCCAGAACAGTGAGCTTGCTCAGAACAAAAGAACTGTGCTTCCTACACACACGGGCCATATCTAGTTCAACTCTGCTTAGCAAACTGACAAGGACAGTCGCTCCTGTTCAGTCCAATACACTGTAAATGCTGGGAACAGTCGCCAGTGCTATTTGCCCTGTGTATGACAATGGGAGCGCAATAGTGACTCTTCTTTCTAGAAAACAACTCTTGCTTGTAGGACCAAAAACTGCATGTGATTCAACTCCTTTTAGGTCTGGGAAACAAACTCTAGCTTGCCTTACAAGAAACACACTCTGCTTTTCAGAAAAAAGCACTCTTCTACTCTACTGTGTTTCCTATAGGGTCTGAACAGTGAGCTTGCTCAGAACAAAAGAACTGTGCTTCCTGCACACACGGGCCGTATCTAGTTCAACTCTGCTTAGGAAACTGACAAGGACAGTAGATCCTCTTCAGTCCAATACACTGTACTTGCTGGGAACAGACGCGAGTGCTCTTTGCACTGTGTATTGCAATGGGAGCGCAATAGTGACTCTTATTACCAGAAAACAACTCTTGCTCGTAGGAACAGAAACCGCATGGGATTCACTCCATTTCTGACTGGGAAACAAACCATAACTCGCCTTACAAGAAACACACTCTGCTTTTGCGAAAAGAGCACTGTTCTACTCTACTGTGTTTCCTATAGGGCAAAACAGTGAGCTTGCTCAAAACAAAAGAAGTGTGCTTCCTACACACACGGGCCATATCTAGTTCAACTCTGCTTAGCAAACTGACAAGGACAGTAGCTCCACTTCAGTCCAATACACTGTACATGCTGGGAACGGTCGCCAGTGCTATTTGCACTGTGTATGACAATGGGAGCGCAATAGTGACTCTTCTTTCTAGAAAACAACTCTTGCTCGTAGGACCAGAAACTGTATGTGATTCAACTCCATTTAGGACTGGGAAACAAACGCTAGCTCGCCTTACAAGAAACACACTTTGCTTTTGACAAAAGAGCACTCTTCTACTCTACTGTGTTGCCTATGGGGTCCGTACAGTGAGCTTGCTCATAACAAAAGAACTGTGCCTCCTACCCTCACGGGCCATATCTAGTACAACTCTGCTTAGGAAACTTACAAGAACAGTAGCTCCTCTTCAGTCCAATACACTGTACTTGCTGGGAACAGACACGAGTGCTCTTTGCACTGTGTATATCAATGGGAGCGCAATAGTGACTCTTCTTACCAGAAAACAACTCTTGCTCGTAGGAACAGAAACTACATGGGATTCAACTCTATTTAGGACTGGAAAAAAAACGCTAGCTTCTCTTACAAGAAACACACTCTGCTTTTGAGAAAAGAGCACTCTTCTACTCTACTGTGTTTCCTATGGGGTCCTAACAGTGAGCTTGCTCAGAACAAATGAACTGTGCTTCCTACACAAACGGGCCATATCTAGTTCAACTCTGCTTAGGAAACTGACAAGAACAGTAGCTCCTCTTCAGTCCAATACACTGTACTTGCTGGGAACAGACGCGAGTGCTAATTTCACTGTGTATGGCATTGGGAGCACAAGAGTGACTTTCCTTACCAGAAAACAACTCTTGTTCGTAGGACCAAAAACTGCATGTGTTTCAACTCCATTAAGGACTGGGAAACAAAAGCTATCTTGCCTTAAAAGAAACACACTCTGCTTTTGAGAAAAGAGCACTCTTCTACTCTACTGTGTTTACTATAGGGCCAGAAGAGTGAGCTTGCTCAGAACAAAAGAACTGTGTTTCCTACACACACTGCCATATCTAGTTCAATTCTGGTTAGGAAACTGACAAGAACAGTAGATCCTCTTAGGTCCAATACACTGTACTTGCTGGGAACAGAGGCCAGTGCTATTTGTCCTTTGTATGACAATGGGAGCGCAATAGTGACTTTCCTTACAAGAAAACATCTCTTGCTCGTAGGACCAAAAACTGCATGTGATTCAACTCCATTTAGAACTGGAAAACAAACGCTAGCTCGCCTTACAAGAAACACACTCTGCTTTTGACAAAAGAGCACTCTTCTACTTTACTGTGTTTCCTATGGGGTCCGAACAGTGAGCTTGCTCAGAACAAAAGAACTGTGCTTTCTACACACACGGCCATATCTAGTTCAATTCTGCTTAGGAAACTGACAAGAACAGTAGCTCCTCTTCAGTCCAATAAACTGTACTTGCTGGGAACAGACGCGTGTGCTGTTTGCCTTGTGTATGAAAATGGGAGCGCAATAGTGACTCTTCTTACCAGAAAACTACTTGTGCTCGTAGGACCAGAAACTGCATGGGATTCAACTCCATTTCTGACTGGGAAACAAACACTAGCTCTCCTTACAAGAAATACACTCTGCTTTTGAGAAAAGAGCACTCTTCTACTCTACTGTGTTTCCTATGGGGTCCGAACTCTGAGCTTGCTCAGAAAAAAAGAACTGTGCTTCCTACACACAGGGGCCATATCTAGTTCAACTCTGCTTAGGAAACTGACAAGAAAAGAGCTCCTCTTCAGTCCAATACACTGTACTTGCTGTGAACAGACGCGAGTGCTATTTGCACTGTGTATGGCAATGGGAGCGCAATAGTGACTCTTCTTACCAGAAAACAACTCTTGCTCGTAGGACCAGAAACTGCATGGGATTCAACTCCATTTAGGACTGGGAAACAAACGCTAGCTCGCCTTACAAGAAACACACTCTGCTTTTGAGAAAAGAGCACTCTTTACTCTACTATTTTTCCTATGGGTTCCGAACAGTGAGCTTGCTCAGAAAAAAAGAAGTGTGCTTCCTGCACACACGGGCCATATCTAGTTCAACTCTGCTTAGGAAGCTGACAGGAACAGTAGATCCTCTTCAGTCCAATAATCTGTACTTGCTGGGAACAGACGCGAGTGGTATTTGTACTGTGTATGGCAATGGGAGCGCATAGTAACTCTTCATACCAGAAAACAACTCTTGCTCGTAGGAATAGAAACTACATGGGATTCAACTCCATTTGCGACTGGGAAACAAACGCTAGCTCGCCCTACAAGAAACACACTCTGCTTTTGAGAAAAGGGCACTCTTCTACTCTACTGTCTTTCCTATGGGGTCCGAACAGTGAGCTTGCTCAGAACAAAAGAACTGTGTTCCTACACACACGGGCCGTATCTAGTTCAACTCTGTTTGGGAAACTGACAAGAACAGTAGCTCCTCTTCAGTCCAATACACTGTACTTGCTGGGAACAGACGCGAGTGCTGTTTGCACTGTGTATGGGAATGGGAGCGCAATAGTGACTTTCCTCATGAGAAAACAACTCTTGCTTGTAGGACCAGAAACTGCATGTGATTCAACTCCATTTAGGACTGGGAAACAAACACTAGCTCGCCTTACAAGGTACACAATTTGCTTTTGAGAAAAGAGCACTCTTCTACTCTTCTGTGTTTCCTAAGGGGTCCGAACAGTGAGCTTGCTCAGAACAAAAGAATTGTGCTTCCTACACACAGGGGCCATATCTAGTTCAACTCTGCTTAGGAAACTGACAAGAACAGTAGGTCCTCTTCAGTCCAATACACTGTATTTGCAGGGAACAGACACGAGTGCTATTTGCACTGTGTATGTCAATGGGAGCGCAATAGTGACTCTTCTTACCAGAAAACAACTCTTGCTCAGAGGACCAAAAACTGCATGTGACTCAACTCCATTTAGGACTGGGAAACAAACGCTAGCTCGCTTTAGAAGAAACACACTCTGCTTTTGAGAAAAGAGCACTATTCTACTCTAATGTGTTTCCTATAGGGCCAGAAAAGTGAGCATTCTCAGAACAAAAGAACTGTGCTTCCTACACACACGGGCCATATCTAGAAAAACTCTGCTTAGGAAACTGACAAGAACAGTAGCTCCTCTTCAGTCCAATACACTGTACTTGCTGGGAACAGACGTGAGTGCATTTGCACTGTGTATGACATGGGAGCACAGTAGTGACTCTTCTTACCAGAAAACATCCCTTGCTCGTAGGACCAGAAACTGCATGTGATTCAACTCCATTTAAAACTGGGAAACCAACGCTAGCTCGCCTTACAAGAAACACACTCTGCTTTTGAGAAAAGAGCACTCTTCTACTCTACTGTGTTTCCTATGGGGTCTGAACAGTGAGCTTGCTCAGAACAAAAGAACTGTGCTTCCTACACACAGGGGCCATATCTAGTTCAACTCTGCTTAGGAAACTGACAAGAACAGTATATCCTCTTCAGTCCAATACACTGTATTTGCTGGGAACAGACGCGAGTGCTATTTGCACTGTGTATGTCAATGGGATGCAATAGTGACTCTTCTTACCAGAAAACAACTCTTGCTCGTAGGATCAAAAACTGCATGTGACTCAACTCCATTTAGGACTGGGAAACAAATGCTAGCTCACCTTACAAGAAACACACTCTGCATTTGAGAAAAGAGCACTCTTCTACTCTTCTGTGTTTCCTATAGGACCAGAACAGTGAGCTTGCTCAGAACAAAAGAACTGTGCTTCCTACACTCACGGGCCATATCTAGTTAAACTATGCTAAGGAAACTGACAAGAACAGTACATCCTCTTCAGTGCAATACACTGTATTTGCAGGGAACAGACGCGAGTGCTATTTGCACTGTGTATGTCAATGGGAGCGCAACAGTGACTCTTCTTACCAAAAAACAATTCTTGCTCGTAGGACCAGAAAATTCATGGGATTCAACTCATTTTAGGACTGGGAAACCAACGCCAGCTCGCCTAACAAGAAACACACTCTGCTTTTGAGAAAAGAGCACTCTTCTACTCTACAGTGTTTCCTATGGGGTACAAAGAGTGAGCTTGCTCAGAACAAAAGAACTGTACTTCCTACAGACACGGGCCATATCTAGATCAATTCTGCTTAGGAAACTGACAAGAACACTAGATCCTCTTCAGTCCAAAACACTGTACATGCTGGGAACAGACGCCAGTGCTATTTGCCTTGTGTATGACAATGGGAGCGCAATAGTGACTCTTCTTACCAGAAAAATCTCTTGCTCGTAGGACCAGAAACTGCATGTGATTCAACTTCATTTAGGACTGTGAAACAAACGCTAGCTCGCCTTACAAGAACACACTCTGCTTTTGAGAAAAGGGCCCTCTTCTACTCTACTGTGTTTCCTATGGGGTCCAAACAGTGAGCTTGCTCAGAACAAAAGAACTGTGCTTCCTACAAACACGGGCCATATATAGATCAACTCTGCTTAGGAAACTGACAAGAACAGTAGCTCTTCTTCAGTCCAATACACTGTACTTGCTAGGAACAGACGCGAGTGCGATTTGCACTGTTTATGGCAATGGGAGCACAATAGTGACTTTCCTTACCAGAAAACAACTCTTGCTAGTAGGACTAAAAACTGCATGGGATTCAAATCCATTTAGGACTGGGAAACAAACGCTAGCTCGCCTTACAAGAAACACACTCTGCTTTTGACAAAAGATCACTCTTCTACTCAACTGTGTTTCCTGTAGGGCCAGAACAGTGAGCTTGCTCAGAACAAAACAACTGTGCTAACTACACACACGGTCATATCTAGTTCAATTCTGCTTAGGAAACTGACAAGAACAGTGGCTCCTCTTCATTCCAATACACTGTACTTACTGGGAACAGACGCGAGTGCTATTTGCACTGTGTATGGCAATGGGAGCACAGTAGTGACTTTCCTTACCAGAAAACAACTCTTGCTCGTACGACCAAAAACTGCACGTGATTCATCTCCATTTAGGACTGGGAAACAAATGCTAGCTCGCCTTACAAGAAACACACTCTGCTTTTATGAAAAGAGCACTCTTCTACTCTAATGTGTTTCCTATAGGGCCATAAAAGTGAGCATTCTCAGAACAAAAGAACTGTGCTTCCTACACACACGGCCATATCTAGTTAAACTCTTCTTAGGAAACTGACAAGAACAGTAGATCCTCTTCAGTGCAATACACTGTACATGCTGGGAACAGACGCCAGTGCTATTTGCCCTGTGTATGGCAATGGGAGCGAAATAGTGACTCTTCTTACCAGAAAACAACTCTTGCTCCTAGGACCAGAAACAGCATGGGATTCAACTCCGTTTCTGCCTGGGAAACAAACACTAGCTAGCCTTACAAGAAACACACTCTTCTTTTGAGAAAAGAGCACTCTTCTACTCTACATTGTTTACTAGGGGGTCCGAAAATTGAGCATGCTCAAAACAAAAGAACTGTGCTTCACACACACGGGCCATATCTAGTTCAACTCTGCTTAGGAAACTGACAAGAACAGTAGCTCCTCTTCTGTCCAATACACTGTACTTGCTGGGAACAGACGCGAGTGCTATTTGCACTGAGAATGGTAATGGTAGTACAATAGTGACTCTTTTTACCAGAAAACAGCTCTTGCTCGTAGGACCAGAAACTACATGTCATTCAACTCCATTTAGGACTGGGAAACAAACGCTAGCTCGCCTTACAAGAACCAAACTTTGCTTCTGAGAAAAGAGCACTCTTCTACTCTTCTGTGTTTCCTATTGGGCCAGAACAGTGAGCTTGCTCAGAACAAAAGAACTGTGCTTCCTACACACACGGGCCATATCTAGTTCAACTCTGCTTAGGAAACTGACAAGAACAGTAGCTCCTCTTCAGTCCAATACACTGTACTTGCTGGGAACAGACGTGAGTGCTATTTGCACTGTTTATGGCAAAGGGAGAACAATAGTGACTTTCCTTTCCAGAAAACATCCCTTGCTCGTTGGACCAGAAACTGCATGTGATTGAACTCCATTTTGGACTGGGAAACAAACGCTAGCTCGCCTTACAAGAAACACATTCTGCTTTTGAGAAAAGAGCACTCTTCTATTCTACTGTGTTTCCTATGGGGTCCGAACAGTGAGCTTGCTCAGAACAAAAGAACTGTGCTTCCTACACACACGGGCCATATCTAGTTCAACTCTGCTTAGGAAACTGACAAGAACAGTAGATCCTCTTCAGTCCTATACACTTTACATGCTGGGAACCTACGCCAGTGCTCTTTGCCCTGTGTATGACAATGGGAGCGCAACAGTGACTCTTCTTACCAGAAAACAACTCTTGCTCGTAGGACCAGAAACTGCATGTGATTGAACTCCATTTAGGACTGCGAAACAAACGCTAGCTCGCCTTATAAGAAACACACTCTGCTTTTGAGAAAAGAGCACTCTTCTACTCTACTGTGTTTCCTATGGGGTCTGAACAGTGAGCTTGCTCAGAACAAAAGAACTGTGCTTCCTACACACAGGGGCCATATCTAGTTCAACTCTGCTTAGGAAACTGACAAGAACAGTATATCCTCTTCAGTCCAATACACTGTATTTGCTGGGAACAGACGCGAGTGCTATTTGCACTGTGTATGTCAATGGGATGCAATAGTGACTCTTCTTACCAGAAAACAACTCTTGCTCATAGGATCAAAAACTGCATGTGACTCAACTCCATTTAGGACTGGGAAACAAACGCTAGCTCGCCTTACAAGAAACACACTCTGCTTTTGACAAAAGATCACTCTTCTACTCAACTGTGTTTCCTATAGGGCCAGAAAATTGAGCATTCTCAGAACAAAATAACTGTGCTTCCTACACACACGGGCCATATCTAGTTAAACTATGCTAAGGAAACTGACAAGAACAGTACATCCTCTTCAGTGCAATACACTGTATTTGCAGGGAACAGACGCGAGTGCTATTTGCACTGTGTATGTCAATGGGAGCGCAACAGTGATTCTTCTTACCAGAAAACAATTCTTGCTCGTAGGACCAGAAAATTCATGGGATTCAACTCATTTTAGGACTGGGAAACCAACGCTAGCTCACCTAACAAGAAACACACTCTGCTTTTGAGAAAAGAGCACTCTTCTACTCTACAGTGTTTCCTATGGGGTACAAAGAGTGAGCTTGCTCAGAACAAAAGAACTGTACTTCCTACAGACACGGGCCATATCTAGATCAATTCTGCTTAGGAAACTGACAAGAACACTAGATCCTCTTCAGTCCAAAACACTGTACATGCTGGGAACAGACGCCAGTGCTATTTGCCTTGTGTATGACAATGGGAGCGCAATAGTGACTCTTCTTACCAGAAAAATCTCTTGCTCGTAGGACCAGAAACTGCATGTGATTCAACTTCATTTAGGACTGTGAAACAAACGCTAGCTCGCCTTACAAGAACACACTCTGCTTTTGAGAAAAGGGCCCTCTTCTACTCTACTGTGTTTCCTATGGGGTCCAAACAGTGAGCTTGCTCAGAACAAAAGAACTGTGCTTCCTACAAACACGGGCCATATATAGATCAACTCTGCTTAGGAAACTGACAAGAACAGTAGCTCTTCTTCAGTCCAATACACTGTACTTGCTAGGAACAGACGCGAGTGCGATTTGCACTGTTTATGGCAATGGGAGCACAGTAGTGACTTTCCTTACCAGAAAACAACTCTTGCTCGTAGGACTAAAAACTGCATGGGATTCAAATCCATTTAGGACTGGGAAACAAACGCTAGCTCGCCTTACAAGAAACACACTCTGCTTTTGACAAAAGATCACTCTTCTACTCAACTGTGTTTCCTGTAGGGCCAGAACAGTGAGCTTGCTCAGAACAAAACAACTGTGCTTCCTACACACACGGTCATATCTAGTTCAATTCTGCTTAGGAAACTGACAAGAACAGTGGCTCCTCTTCATTCCAATACACTGTACTTACTGGGAACAGACGCGAGTGCTATTTGCACTGTGTATGGCAATGGGAGCACAGTAGTGACTTTCCTTACCAGAAAACAACTCTTGCTCGTAGGACCAAAAACTGCACGTGATTCATCTCCATTTAGGACTGGGAAACAAATGCTAGCTCGCCTTACAAGAAACACACTCTGCTTTTATGAAAAGAGCACTCTTCTACTCTAATGTGTTTCCTATAGGGCCATAAAAGTGAGCATTCTCAGAACAAAAGAACTGTGCTTCCTACACACACGGCCATATCTAGTTAAACTCTTCTTAGGAAACTGACAAGAACAGTAGATCCTCTTCAGTGCAATACACTGTACATGCTGGGAACAGACGCCAGTGCTATTTGCCCTGTGTATGGCAATGGGAGCGAAATAGTGACTCTTCTTACCAGAAAACAACTCTTGCTCCTAGGACCAGAAACAGCATGGGATTCAACTCCGTTTCTGCCTGGGAAACAAACACTAGCTAGCCTTACAAGAAACACACTCTTCTTTTGAGAAAAGAGCACTCTTCTACTCTACATTGTTTACTAGGGGGTCCGAAAATTGAGCATGCTCAAAACAAAAGAACTGTGCTTCACACACACGGGCCATATCTAGTTCAACTCTGCTTAGGAAACTGACAAGAACAGTAGCTCCTCTTCTGTCCAATACACTGTACTTGCTGGGAACAGACGCGAGTGCTATTTGCACTGAGAATGGTAATGGTAGTACAATAGTGACTC
Source organism: Peromyscus eremicus (assembly GCF_949786415.1). NCBI lineage: Eukaryota > Metazoa > Chordata > Mammalia > Rodentia > Cricetidae > Peromyscus > Peromyscus eremicus. The sequence continues at coordinate 25,569 of NW_026737534.1, read as the reverse complement.
TTTTTACCAGAAAACAGCTCTTGCTCGTAGGACCAGAAACTACATGTGATTCAACTCCATTTAGGACTGGGAAACAAACGCTAGCTCGCCTTACAAGAACCAAACTTTGCTTCTGAGAAAAGAGCACTCTTCTACTCTTCTGTGTTTCCTATTGGGCCAGAACAGTGAGCTTGCTCAGAACAAAAGAACTGTGCTTCCTACACACACGGGCCATATCTAGTTCAACTCTGCTTAGGAAACTGACAAGAACAGTAGATCCTCTTCAGTCCAATACAGTGTACTTGCTGGGAACAGACGTGAGTGCTATTTGCACTGTTTATGGCAAAGGGAGAACAATAGTGACTTTCCTTTCCAGAAAACATCCCTTGCTCGTTGGACCAGAAACTGCATGTGATTCAACTCCATTTTGGACTGGGAAACAAACGCTAGCTCGCCTTACAAGAAACACATTCTGCTTTTGAGAAAAGAGCACTCTTCTATTCTACTGTGTTTCCTATGGGGTCCGAACAGTGAGCTTGCTCAGAACAAAAGAACTGTACTTCCTACACACACGGGCCATATCTAGTTCAACTCTGCTTAGGAAACTGACAAGAACAGTAGATCCTCTTCAGTCCTATACACTTTACATGCTGGGAACCTACGCCAGTGCTATTTGCCCTGTGTATGACAATGGGAGCGCAACATTGACTCTTCTTACCAGAAAACAACTCTTGCTCGTAGGACCAGAAACTGCATGTGATTGAACTCCATTTAGGACTGCGAAACAAACGCTAGCTCGCCTTACAAGAAACACATTCTGCTTTTGAGAAAAGAGCACTCTTCTACTCTACTGTGTTTCCTACAGGGCCAGAAGAGTGAGCTTGCTCAGAACAAAAGAAGTGTACTTCCTACACACACGAGCCATATCTAGTTCAACTTTACTTAGGAAACTGACAAGAACAGTAGATCCTCTTCTGTCCAATACACTGTACATCCTGGGAACAGACGCCAGTGCTATTTGCCCTGTGTATGACAATGGGAGCGCAATAGTGACTCTTCTTACCAGAAAACAACTCTTGCTCCTAGGATCAGAAATTGCATGTGATTCAACTCCATTTAGGACTGGGAAACAAATGCTAGCTCGCCTTACAAGAAACACACTCTGCTTTTGAGAAAAGAGCACTCTTCTACTCTACTGTGTTTCCTATGGGGTCCGAACAGTGAGCTTGCTCAGAACAAAAGAACTGTGCTTCCTACACACACGGACCATATCTAGTTCAACTCTGCTTAGGAAACTGACAAGAACAGTAGCTACTCTTCTGTCCAATACACTGTACTTGCAAAGAACAGTAGCAAGTGTTGTTTGCACTGTGTATGGCAGTAGGAGCGCAATAGTGACTCTTCTTACCAGAAAACAACTCTTGCTAATAGGACAAGAGACTGCATGTAATTCAACTCCATTTAGGAATGGGAAACAAACGCTAGCTCACCTTACAAGAAACACAATCTGCTTTTGAGAAATGAGCACTCTTCTACTCTACTGTGTTTCCTATAGGGCCAGAACAGTGAGCTTGCTCAGAACAAAAGAACTGTGCTTCCTACACACATGGCCATATCTAGTTCAATTCTTCTTAGGAACCTGACAAGAACAGCAGATTCTCTTCAGTCCAATACACTTTACATGCTGGGGACATACGCGAGTGCCATTTGCCCTGTGTATGACAATGGGAGCACAATAGTGACTCTTCTTACCAGAAAACAACTCTTGCTTGTAGGACCAGAAACTGCATGGGATTCAACTCCATTTAAGACTGGGAAACAAAAGCTAGCTCGCCCTACAAGAAACACACTCTGGTTTTGAGAAAGGAGCACTCTTCTACTCTACTGTTTTTCCTATGGGACCAGAACAGTGTGCTTGCTCAGAACAAAAGAACTGTCCTTCCTATACACACTGGCCATATCTAGTTCAACTCTGCTTAGGAATCTGACAAGAACAGTAGCTCCTCTTCAGTCCAATAAACTGTACTTGGTGGGAACAGACGCGAGTGCTTTTTGCACTGTATATGTCAATGGAGGGCAATAGTGACTTTCCTTGCCAGAAAACAACTCTTTATCGTAAACCAAAACTGCATGTGATTCAACTCCATTTAGGACTGGTTAACAAACACTAGCTCGCCTTACAAGAAACACACTCTGCTTTTGAGAAAAGAGCACTCTTCTACTCTACTGTGTTTCCTATAGGGCCAGAAGAGTGAGCTTGCTCAGAATAAAGAAACTGTGCTTCCTACACACACGGGCCATATCTAGTTCAACTCTGCTTAGGAAACTGACAAGAAGAGTAGCTCCTCTTCAGTCCAATACACTGTACTTGCTGGGAATAGACGCGAGTGCTATTTGCACTTTGTATAGCAATGGGAGCGCAATGGTGACTCTTCATACCAGAAAACAACTCTTGCTCGTAGGAATAGAAACTACATGGGATTCAACTCCATTTGCGACTGGGAAACAAACGCTAGATCGCCTTACAAGAAACACACTCTGCTTTTGAGAAAAGGGCACTCTTCTACTCTACTGTCTTTCCTATGGGGTCCGAACAGTGAGCTTGCTCAGAACAAAAGAACTGTGTTCCTACACACACGGGCCATATCTAGTTCAACTCTGTTTGGGAAACTGACAAGAACAGTAGCTCCTCTTCAGTCCAATACACTGTACTTGCTGGGAACAGACGCGAGTGCTGTTTGCACTGTGTATGGGAATGGGAGCGCAATAGTGACTTTCCTCATGAGAAAACAACTCTTGCTCGTAGGACCAGAAACTGCATGTGATTCAACTCCATTTAGGACTGGGAAACAAACACTAGCTCGCCTTACAAGGAACACAATTTGCTTTTGAGAAAAGAGCACTCTTCTACTCTACTGTGTTACCTAAGCGGTCCGAACAGTGAGCTTGCTAAGAACAAAAGAATTGTGCTTCCTACACACAGGGGCCATATCTAGTTCAACTCTGCTTAGGAAACTGACAAGAACAGTAGGTCCTCTTCAGTCCAGTACACTGTATTTGCAGGGAACAGACGCTAGTGCTATTTGCACTGTGTATGTCAATGGGAGCGCAATAGTGACTCTTCTTACCAGAAAACAACTCTTGCTCAGAGGACCAAAAACTGCATGTGACTCAACTCCATTTAGGACTGGGAAACAAACGCTAGCTCGCTTTAGAGGAAACACACTCTGCTTTTGAGAAAAGAGCATTATTCTACTCTAATGTTTTTCCTATAGGGCCAGAAAAGTGAGCATTCTCAGAACAAAAGAACTGTGCTTAATACACACACGGGCCATATCTAGTTAAACTCTGCTTAGGAAACTGACAAGAACAGTAGCTCCTCTTCAGTCCAATACACTGTACTTGCTGGGAACAGTCGTGAGTGCATTTGCACTGTGTATGACAATGGGAGCACAGTAGTGACTCTTCTTACCAGAAAACAACTCTTGCTCGTAGGACCGGAAACTGCATGTGATTCAACTCCATTTAAAACTGGGAAACCAACGCTAGCTCGCCTTACAAGAAACACACTCTGCTTTTGAGAAAAGAGCACTCTTCTACTCTACTGTGTTTCCTATGGGGTCTGAACAGTGAGCTTGCTCAGAACAAAAGAACTGTGCTTCCTACACACACGGCTATATCTAGTTCAACTCCGCTTAGGAATCTAATAAGAACAGTAGCTCCTCTTCAGTCCAATACACTGTACTTGCTAGGAACAGACGCGAGTGCGATTTGCACTGTTTATGGCAATGGGAACGCAATAGTGACTTTCCTACCAGAAAACAACACTTGCTTGTAGGACCAAAAACTGCATGGGATTCAACTCCATGTAGGACTGGGAAACAAACGCTAGCTCGCCTTACAAGAAACACACTCTGCTTTTGAGAAAAGAGCACTCTTCTACTCTACTGTGTTTCCTATGGGGTCCGAACAGTGAGCTTGCTCAGAACAAAAGAACTGTGCTTCCTACACACAGGGGCCATATCTAGTTCAACTCTGCTTAGGAAACTGACAAGAACAGTATATCCTCTTCAGTCCAATACACTGTATTTGCAGGGAACAGACGCGAGTGCTATTTGCACTGTGTATGTCAATGGGATGCAATAGTGACTCTTCTTACCAGAAAACAACTCTTGCTCGTAGGATCAAAAACTGCATGTGACTCAACTCCATTTAGGACTGGGAAACAAACGCTAGCTCGCCTTACAAGAAACACACTCTGCTTTTGACAAAAGATCACTCTTCTACTCAACTGTGTTTCCTTTAGGGCCAGAAAATTGAGCATTCTCAGAACAAAAGAACTGTGCTTCCTACACACACGGGCCATATCTAGTTAAACTATGCTTAGGAAACTGACAAGAACAGTACATCCTCTTCAGTGCAATACACTGTATTTGCAGGGAACAGAAGCGAGTGCTATTTGCACTGTGTATGTCAATGGGAGCGCAATAGTGACTCTTCTTACCAGAAAACAACTCTTGCTCGTAGGACCAGAAACTGCATGGGATTGAACTCCATTTAGGACTGGGAAACAAACGCTAGCTTGCCTTACAAGAACACACTCTGCTTTTGAGAAAAGAGCACTATTCTACTCTAATGTGTTTCCTATATGGCCAGAACAGTGAGCTTGCTCAGAACAAAAGAACTGTGCTTCCTACACACACGGCCATATCTAGTTCAACTCTGCTTATGAAACTGACAAGAACAGTAGATCCTGTTCAGTCCAATACAGTGTACATGCTGGGAACAGACGGGAGTGCTATTTGCCCTGTTCATGACAATGGGAGCGCAATAGTGACTCTTCTTACCAGAAAACAACTCTTGCTCGTAGGACCAAAAACTGCATATGACTCAACTCCATTTAGGACTGGGAAACAAACGCTAGCTTGCTTTACAAGAAACACATTCTGCTTTTGAGAAAAGAGCACTCTTCTACTCTAATGTGTTTCCTATAGGGCCAGAAAAGTGAGCATTCTCAGAACAAAAGAACTGTGCTTCCTACACACACGGGCCATCTCTAGTTAAACTCTGCTTAGGAAACTGACAAGAACAGTACATCCTCTTCAGTGCAATACACTGTACTTGCTGGGAACAGACGCGAGTGCATTTGCACTGTGTATGAAAATGGGAGCGCAACAGTGACTCTTCTTACCAGAAAACAATTCTTGCTCGTAGGACCAGAAAATTCATGGGATTCAACTCATTTTAGGACTGGGAAACCAACGCTAGCTCGCCTAACAAGAAACACACTCTGCTTTTGAGAAAAGAGCACTCTTCTACTCTACAGTGTTTCCTATGGGGTACAAAGAGTGAGCTTGCTCAGAACAAAAGAACTGTACTTCCTACAGACACGGGCCATATCTAGATCAATTCTGCTTAGGAAACTGACAAGAACACTAGATCCTCTTCAGTCCAAAACACTGTACATGCTGGGAACAGACGCCAGTGCTATTTGCCTTGTGTATGACAATGGGAGCGCAATAGTGACTCTTCTTACCAGAAAAATCTCTTGCTCGTAGGACCAGAAACTGCATATGATTCAACTCCATTTAGGACTGGGAAACAAACGCTAGCTCGCCTTACAAGAACACACTCTGCTTTTGAGAAAAGGGCCCTCTTCTACTCTACTGTGTTTCCTATGGGGTCCAAACAGTGAGCTTGCTCAGAACAAAAGAACTGTGCTTCCTACAAACACGGGCCATATATAGATGAACTCTGCTTAGGAAACTGACAAGAACAGTAGCTCTTCTTCAGTCCAATACACTGTACTTGCTAGGAACAGACGCGAGTGCGATTTGCACTGTTTATGGCAATGGGAGCACAATAGTGACTTTCCTTACCAGAAAACAACTCTTGCTCGTAGGACTAAAAACTGCATGGGATTCAAATCCATTTAGGACTGGGAAACAAACGCTAGCTCGCCTTACAAGAAACACACTGTGCTTTTGAGAAAAGAGCACTCTTCTACTCTACTGTGTTTCCTATGGGGTCCAAACAGTGAGCTTGCTCAGAACAAAAGAACTGTGCTTCCTACACACAGGGGCCATATCTAGTTCAACTCTGCTTAGGAAACTGACAAGAACAGTATATCCTCTTCAGTCCAATACACTGTATTTGCTGGGAACAGACGCGAGTGCTATTTGCACTGTGTATGTCAATATGAGCGCAATAGTGACTCTTCTTACCAGAAAACAACTCTTGCTCGTAGGATCAAAAACTGCATGTGACTCAACTCCATTTAGGATTGGGAAACAAACGCTAGCTCTCCTTACAAGAAACACACTCTGCTTTTGACAAAAGATCACTCTTCTACTCAACTGTGTTTCCTGTAGGGCCAGAACAGTGAGCTTGCTCAGAACAAAACAACTGTGCTTCCTACACACACGGTCATATCTAGTTCAATTCTGCTTAGGAAACTGACAAGAACAGTGGCTCCTCTCCATTCCAATACACTGTACTTACTGGGAACAGACCCGAGTGCTATTTGCACTGTGTATGGCAATGGGAGCACAGTAGTGACTTTCCTTACCAGAAAACAACTCTTGCTCGTAGGACCAAAAACTGCACGTGATTCATCTCCATTTAGGACTGGGAAACAAATGCTAGCTCGCCTTACAAGAAACACACTCTGCTTTTATGAAAAGAGCACTTTTCTACTCTAATGTGTTTCCTATAGGGCCATAAAAGTGAGCATTCTCAGAACAAAAGAACTGTGCTTCCTACACACACGGCCATATCTAGTTAAACTCTTCTTAGGAAACTGACAAGAACAGTAGATCCTCTTCAGTGCAATACACTGTACATGCTGGGAACAGACGCCAGTGCTATTTGCCCTGTGTATGACAATGGGAGCGCAATAGTGACTCTTCTTACCAGAAAACAACTCTTGCTCGTAGGACCAAAAACTGCATGTGACTCAACTCCATTTAGGACTGGGAAACAAACGCTAGCTCGCTTTACAAGAAACACACTCTGCTTTTGAGAAAAGAGCACTCTTCTACTCTAATGTGTTTCCTATAGGGCCAGAAAAGTGAGCATTCTCAGAACAATAGAACTGTACTTCCTACACACACGGGCCATATCTAGTTAAACTCTGCTTAGGAAACTGACAAGAACAGTAGATCCTCTTCAGTCCAATACACTGTACATGCTGGGAACAGACACCAGTGCTATTTGCCCTGTGTATGACAATGGGAGCGCAATAGTGAATCTTCTTACCAGAAAACAACTCTTGTTCGTAGCACCAGAAACTGCATGGGATTCAACTCCTTTAAGATGGGAAACCAACGCTAGCTCACCTAACAAGAAACACACTCTGCTTTTGAGAAAAGAGCACTCTTCTACTCTACTGTGTTTCCTATGGGGTCCGAACAGTGAGCTTGCTCAAAACAAAAGAACTGTGCTTCCTACACACACGGGCCATATCTAGTTCAACTCTGCTTAGGAAACTGACAAGATCAGTAGCTCCTCTTCAGTCCAATACACTGTACTTGCTGGGAACAGAATCGAGTGCTATTTGCACTGTCTACGTCAATGGGAGCGCAATAGTGACTTTCCTTACCAGAAAACAACTCTTGCTCGTAGGAACAGAAACTGCATGGGACTCAACTCCATTTAGGACTGGGAAACAAACCCTAGCTCGCCTTAAAAGAAACACACTCTGCTTTTGTGAAAAGAGCACTCTTCTACTGTACTGTGTTTCCTATAGGGCCAGAACAGTGAGCTTGCTCAGAACAAAAGAACTGTGCTTCCTACACACACGGGCCATATCTCGTTCAACTCTGCTTAGCAAACTGACAAGGACAGTCGCTCCTGTTCAGTCCAATACACTGTAAATGCTGGGAACAGTCGCCAGTGCTATTTGCCCTGTGTATGACATTGGGAGCGCAATAGTGACTCTTCTTTCTAGAAAACAACTCTTGCTTGTAGGACCAAAAACTGCATGTGATTCAACTCCTTTTAGGACTGGGAAACAAACTCTAGCTTGCCTTACAAGAAACACACTCTGCTTTTCAGAAAAGAGCACTCTTCTACTGTACTGTGTTTCCTATGTGGTCAGAACAGTGAGCTTGCTCAGAACAAAAGAACTGTGCTTCCTGCACACACGGGCCATATCTAGTTCAATTCTGCTTAGGAAACTGAGAAGGACAGTAGATCCTCTTCAGTCCAATACACTGTACTTGCTGGGAACAGACGCGAGTGCTATTTGCACTGTGTATTGCAATGGGAGCACAATAGTGACTCTTTTACCAGAAAACAACTCTTGCTCGTAGGACAAGAAACTGCATGTGATTCAACTCCATTTAGGACTGGGAAACAAACGCTAGCTCGCCTTACAAGAAACACACTCTGCTTTTGAGAAAAGAGCACTCTTCTACTCTACTGTGTTTACTATAGGGCCAGAAGAGTGAGCTTGCTCAGAACAAAAGAACTGTGCTTCCTACACACACGGCCATATCTAGTTCAATTCTGGTTAGGAAACTGATAGGAATAGTAGATCCTCTTCAGTCCAATACACTGTACTTGCTGGGAACAGACACCAGTGCTACTTGTCCTTTGTATGACAATGGGAGGGCAATAGTGACTCTTCTTTCTAGAAAACAACTCTTGCTCATAGGACCAGAAACTGCATGTGATTCAACTCCATTTAGGACTAGGAAACAAACGCTAGCCACCTTACAAGAAACACACTCTGCTTTTGAGAAAAGAGCACTCTTCTACACTACAGTGTTGCCTATGGGGTCCGAACAGTGAGCTAGCTCAGAACAAAAGAACTGTGCTTCCTACACTCACGGGCCATATCTAGTACAACTCTGCTTAGGAAACATACAAGAACAGTAGCTCCTCTTCAGTCCAATACACTGTACTTGCTGGGAACAGACGCGAGTGCTATTTGCACTGTGTATAGAAATGGGAGCGCAATGGTGACTCTTCATACCAGAAAACAACTCTTGCTCGTAGGAATAGAAACTACATGGGATATAACTCCATTTATGACTGGGAAACAAACAGTAGAACGCCTTACACGAAACACACTCTGCTTTTGAGAAAAGGTCACTCTTCTACTCTACTGTGTTTCCTATGGGGTCCGAACAGTGAGCTTGCTCAGAACAAAAGAACTGTGCTTCCTACACATACGGGCCATATCTATTTCAACTCTGCTTGGGAAACTGACAAGAACAGTAGCTCCTCTTCAGTCAAAAACACTGTACTTGCTGGGAACAGACGCGAGTGCTATTTGCACTGTGTATGGGAATGGGAGCACAATAGTGACTTTCCTTACGAGAAAACAACTCTTGCTCGTAGGACCAAAAACTGCATGTGATTCAACTCCATTTAGGACTGGGAAACAAACGCTAGCTCGCCTTACAAGAAACACACTCTGCTTTTGAGAAAAGAGCACTCTTCTAATCTACTGTGTTTCCTATTGGGCCTAAAAGTGAGCTTGCTCAGAACAAAAGAACTGTGCTTCCTACGCACACGGGCCATATCTAGTTCAATTCTGCTTAGGAAACTAACAACTACAGTAGATCCTCTTCAGTCCAATACACTGTACTTGCTGGGAACAGACCCCAGTGCTATTTGCCCTGTGTATTGCAAAGGGAGCGCAATAGTGACTCTTCTACCAGAAAACAACTCTTGCTCGTAGGACCAGAAACTGCATGTGATTCAACTCCCTTTAGGACTGGGAAAAATCGCTAGCTCGCCTTACAAGAAACAAACTCTGCTTTTGAGAAAAGACACTCTTCTACTCTACTGTGTTTCCTATAGCGCCACAACTGTGAGCTGGCTCAGAACAAAAGAACTGTGCTTCTTACACACACAGCCATATCTAGTTCAATTCTGCCTAAGAAACTGATAAGAACAGTAGATCCTCCTCAGTACAATACACTGTACATGCTGGGAACAGACGCCAGTGCTATTTGCCCTGTGTATGACAAAGGGAGCGCAATAGTGACTCTTTTGCCAGAAAACAACTCTTGCTCGTAGGACCAGAAACTGCATGTGATCAACTCCATTTAGGACTGCGAAAGGAACCCTAGCTCACCTTACAGGAAACACACTCTGCTTTTGAGTAAAGAGTACTCTTCTATTCTCCTGTGTTTTCTATGGGCTCCGAACAGTGAGCTTGCTCAGAGCAAAATAATGTGCTTCCTACACAGACGGGCATATCTTGTTCAACTCTGCTTAGGAAACTGACAAGAACAGTAGCTCCGCTTCAGTCCAATACACTGTACTTGCTGGGAACAGACGCGAGTGCTATTTGCACTGTGTATGGCAATGGGAGAGTAATAGTGACTCTTCTTACCAGGAAACAACTCTTGCTTGTAGGACCAGAAACTGCATGTGATTAAGCTCCATTTACGACTGGGAAACAAACTCTAGCTCGCCTTACAAGAAACACAATCTGCTTTTGAGAAAAGAGCACTCTTCTACTCCACTGTGTTTCCTATGGGGTCTGAACAGTGAGCTTGCTCAGAACAAAAGAACTGTGCTTCCTACACACACGGGCCATATCTAGTTACACTCTGCTTAGGAAACTCACAAGAACAGTAGCTACTCTTCAAAAGAATACACTGTACTTGCTGGGAACAGACGCGAGTGCTATTTGCACTCTGTATGGCAATAGGAGCGCAATAGTGACTTTCCTTACCAGAAAAAAACTCTTGCTCGTAGGACCAAAAACTGCATGTGTCTCAATTCCACTTATGACTGGGAAACAAATGCTATCTCACCTTACAGGAAACACACTCTGCTTTTGAGAAAGGAGCACTCTTCTACTCTACTGTGTTTACTATAGGGCCAGAACAGTGAGCTTGCTCAGAACAAAAGAACTGTGCTTCCTACACACACGAGCCATATCCAGTTCAACTCTGCTTAGGAAACTGACAAGATCAGTAGCTCCTCTTCAGTCCAATACACTGTACTTGCTGGGAACAGACGCGAGTGCTATTTGCACTGTCTACGGCAATGGGAGCGCAATAGTGACTTTCCTTACCAGAAAACAACTCTTGCTCATAGGAACAGAAACTGCATGGGATTCAACTCCATTTAGGACTGGGAAATAAACCCTAGCTCGCCTTACAAGAAACACACTCTGCTTTTGAGAAAAGAGCACTCGTCTACTCTACTGTGTTTCCTATAGGGCCAGAACAGTGAGCTTGCTCAGAACAAAAGAACTGTGCTTCCTACACACACGGGCCATATCTAGTTCAACTCTGCTTAGCAAACTGACAAGGACAGTCGCTCCTGTTCAGTCCAATACACTGTAAATGCTGGGAACAGTCGCCAGTGCTATTTGCCCTGTGTATGACAATGGGAGCGCAATAGTGACTCTTCTTTCTAGAAAACAACTCTTGCTTGTAGGACCAAAAACTGCATGTGATTCAACTCCTTTTAGGTCTGGGAAACAAACTCTAGCTTGCCTTACAAGAAACACACTCTGCTTTTCAGAAAAAAGCACTCTTCTACTCTACTGTGTTTCCTATAGGGTCTGAACAGTGAGCTTGCTCAGAACAAAAGAACTGTGCTTCCTGCACACACGGGCCGTATCTAGTTCAACTCTGCTTAGGAAACTGACAAGGACAGTAGATCCTCTTCAGTCCAATACACTGTACTTGCTGGGAACAGACGCGAGTGCTCTTTGCACTGTGTATTGCAATGGGAGCGCAATAGTGACTCTTATTACCAGAAAACAACTCTTGCTCGTAGGAACAGAAACCGCATGGGATTCACTCCATTTCTGACTGGGAAACAAACCATAACTCGCCTTACAAGAAACACACTCTGCTTTTGCGAAAAGAGCACTGTTCTACTCTACTGTGTTTCCTATAGGGCAAAACAGTGAGCTTGCTCAAAACAAAAGAAGTGTGCTTCCTACACACACGGGCCATATCTAGTTCAACTCTGCTTAGCAAACTGACAAGGACAGTAGCTCCACTTCAGTCCAATACACTGTACATGCTGGGAACGGTCGCCAGTGCTATTTGCACTGTGTATGACAATGGGAGCGCAATAGTGACTCTTCTTTCTAGAAAACAACTCTTGCTCGTAGGACCAGAAACTGTATGTGATTCAACTCCATTTAGGACTGGGAAACAAACGCTAGCTCGCCTTACAAGAAACACACTTTGCTTTTGACAAAAGAGCACTCTTCTACTCTACTGTGTTGCCTATGGGGTCCGTACAGTGAGCTTGCTCATAACAAAAGAACTGTGCCTCCTACCCTCACGGGCCATATCTAGTACAACTCTGCTTAGGAAACTTACAAGAACAGTAGCTCCTCTTCAGTCCAATACACTGTACTTGCTGGGAACAGACACGAGTGCTCTTTGCACTGTGTATATCAATGGGAGCGCAATAGTGACTCTTCTTACCAGAAAACAACTCTTGCTCGTAGGAACAGAAACTACATGGGATTCAACTCTATTTAGGACTGGAAAAAAAACGCTAGCTTCTCTTACAAGAAACACACTCTGCTTTTGAGAAAAGAGCACTCTTCTACTCTACTGTGTTTCCTATGGGGTCCTAACAGTGAGCTTGCTCAGAACAAATGAACTGTGCTTCCTACACAAACGGGCCATATCTAGTTCAACTCTGCTTAAGAAACTGACAAGAACAGTAGCTCCTCTTCAGTCCAATACACTGTACTTGCTGGGAACAGACGCGAGTGCTAATTTCACTGTGTATGGCATTGGGAGCACAAGAGTGACTTTCCTTACCAGAAAACAACTCTTGTTCGTAGGACCAAAAACTGCATGTGTTTCAACTCCATTAAGGACTGGGAAACAAAAGCTATCTTGCCTTAAAAGAAACACACTCTGCTTTTGAGAAAAGAGCACTCTTCTACTCTACTGTGTTTACTATAGGGCCAGAAGAGTGAGCTTGCTCAGAACAAAAGAACTGTGTTTCCTACACACACTGCCATATCTAGTTCAATTCTGGTTAGGAAACTGACAAGAACAGTAGATCCTCTTAGGTCCAATACACTGTACTTGCTGGGAACAGAGGCCAGTGCTATTTGTCCTTTGTATGACAATGGGAGCGCAATAGTGACTTTCCTTACAAGAAAACATCTCTTGCTCGTAGGACCAAAAACTGCATGTGATTCAACTCCATTTAGAACTGGAAAACAAACGCTAGCTCGCCTTACAAGAAACACACTCTGCTTTTGACAAAAGAGCACTCTTCTACTTTACTGTGTTTCCTATGGGGTCCGAACAGTGAGCTTGCTCAGAACAAAAGAACTGTGCTTTCTACACACACGGCCATATCTAGTTCAATTCTGCTTAGGAAACTGACAAGAACAGTAGCTCCTCTTCAGTCCAATAAACTGTACTTGCTGGGAACAGACGCGTGTGCTGTTTGCCTTGTGTATGAAAATGGGAGCGCAATAGTGACTCTTCTTACCAGAAAACTACTTGTGCTCGTAGGACCAGAAACTGCATGGGATTCAACTCCATTTCTGACTGGGAAACAAACACTAGCTCTCCTTACAAGAAATACACTCTGCTTTTGAGAAAAGAGCACTCTTCTACTCTACTGTGTTTCCTATGGGGTCTGAACAGTGAGCTTGCTCAGAACAAAAGAACTGTGCTTCCTACACACAAGGGCCATATCTAATTCAACTCTGCTTAGGAAACTGAAGAACAGTAGATTCGCTTCAGTCCAATACACTTTACATCCTGGGAACAGACGTGAGTGCTCTTTGCCCTGTGCATGACAAGGGGAGCGCAATAGTGACTCTTCTTACCAGAAAACAACTCTTGCTCATAGGATCAGAAACTGCATGTGATTCAACTCCATTTAAGACTGTGAAACAAACGCTAGCTCGCTTTACAAGAAACACACTCTGCTTTTGAGAAAAGAGCACTCTTCTACTCTACTGTGTTTCCTATGGGGTCCGAACAGTGAGCTTGCTCAGAACAAAAGAACTGTGCTTCCTACACACACGGGCCATATCTAGTTCAACTCTGCTTAGGAAACTGACAAGAAAAGAGCTCCTCTTCAGTCCAATACACTGTACTTGCTGTGAACAGACGCGAGTGCTATTTGCACTGTGTATGGCAATGGGAGCGCAATAGTGACTCTTCTTACCAGAAAACAACTCTTGCTCATAGGACCAGAAACTGCATGGGATTCAACTCCATTTCTGACTTGGAAACAAACACTAGCTCTCCTTACAAGAAACACACTCTGCTTTTGAGAAAAGAGCACTCTTTACTCTACTGTTTTTCCTATGGGTTCTGAACAGTGAGCTTGCTCAGAAAAAAAGAACTGTGCTTCCTGCACACACGGGCCATATCTAGTTAAACTATGCTTAGGAAACTGACAAGAACAGTAGCTCCTCTTCAGTCCAATACACTGTACTTGCTGGGAACAGACGCGAGTGCTATTTGTACTGTGTATGGCAATGGGAGCGCATAGTAACTCTTCTTTCCAGAAAACAACTCTTGCTCATAGGACCAGAAACTGCATGGGATTCAACTCCATTTAGGACTGGGAAACAAACGCTACATCTCTTTACAATAAACACACTCTGCTTTTGAGAAAAGTGCACTCTTCTACTCTACTGTGTTTCCTAAGGGACCAGAACAGTGAGCTTGCTCAGAACAAAAGAATTGTGCTTCCTACACACACGACCATACCTAGGATAATTCTGCTTAGGAAACTGACAAGAACAGTAGATCCTCTTTAGTCCAATACACTGTACATGCTGGGAACAGATGCCAGTGCTATTTGCCCTGTGTATGACAATGGGATCGCAATAGTGACTCTTCTTACCAGAAAAAACTCATGCTCCTAGAATCAGAAACTGCATGTGATTCAACTCCATTTAGGACTGGGAAACAAACGCTAGCTCGCCTTACAAGAAACACACTCTGCTTTTAGGAAAAGGGCACTCTTCTACTCTACTGTGTTTCCTATGAGGTCCAAACAGTGAGCTTGCTCAGAACAAAAGAACTGTGCTTCTTACACACAGGGGCCATATCTAGTTCAACTCTGCTTAGGAAACTGACAAGAACAGTAGCTCCTCTTCAGTCCAATATACTGTACTTGCTGGGAACAGACGCGAGTGCTATTTGCACTGTGTATGGCAATGGGAGCGCAATAGTGACTTTCCTTTCCAGAAAAAAACTCTTTCTTGTAGGAACAAAAACTGCATGTGATTCAACTCCATTTAGGACTGGGAAACAAATGCTAGCTCGCCTTACAAGAAACACACTCTGCTTTTGAGAAATGATCACTCTTCTACTCTACTGTTTTTCCTATAAGGCCAAACAGTGAGCTTGCTCAGAACAAAAGAACTGTGCTTCCTACACACACGGGCCATATCTAGTTCAACTCTGCTTAGGAAACTGACAAGAACAGTAGATCCTCTTCAGTCCAATACAATGTACATGCTGGGAAAAGACGCCAGTGCTATTTGCCCTGTGTATGACAATGGGAGTGCAATAGTGACTCTTCTTACCAGAAAACAACTCTTGCTCGTAGGACAAGAAACTGCATGTGATTCAACTCCATTTAGGACTGGGAAACAAACGCTAGCTCACCTTACAAGAAACACACTCTGATTTTGAGAAAAGAGCATTCTTCTACTCTACACTGTTTCCTATGGGGTCCGAACAGTGAGCTTGCTCAGAACAAAAGAACTGTGCTTCCTACGTACACGGGCCATATCTAGTTTAACTCTGCTTAGGAAACTGACAAGAACAGTAGCTCCTCTTCAGTCCAATACACTGTACTTGCTGTGAACAGACGCGAGCGCTATTTGCACTGTGTATGGCAATGGGAGCGCAATAGTGACTTACTTACCAGAAAACAACTCTTGCTCGTAGGACCAAAAATGGATGTGATTCAACTCCATTTAGGACTGGGAAAAAACGTTAGCTCGCATTACAAGAAACACACTCTGCTTTTGAGAAAAGAGCACTCTTCTACTCTACTGTGTTTCCTATGGGGTGCGAACAGTGAGCTTGCTCAGAACAAAAGAACTGTGTTTCCTACTCACACGGGGCATATCTAGTTCAACTCTGCTTAGGAAAATGACAAGAACTATAGCTCCTCTTCAGTCCAATACACTGTACTTGGTGGGAACAGAAACGAGTGCTATTTGCACTGTATATTGCAATAGGAGCGCAATAGTGACTCTTCTTATCAGAAAACAACTATTGCTCGTAGGACCAGAAACTGCATGGGATTAAATTCCATTTCTGACTGGGAAACAAACGCTAGCTCGTCTTACAAGAAATTCACTCTGCTTTTGAGAAAAGAACACTCTCCTACTCTACTGTGTTTCCTATGGGGTCTAAACAGTGAGCTTGCTAAGAACAAAAGAACTGTGCTTCCTACACACACTTGCCATATCTAGTTCAACTCTGCTTAGGAAACTCACAAGAACAGTAGCTCCTCTTCAGTCCAATACACTGTACTTGCTGGGAACAGACGAGAGTGCTATTTGCACTGTGCATGGCAATGGGAGCTCAATAGTGACTTTCCTTACCAGAAAACAAATCTTGCTCATAGGACCAGAAACTGCATGTGATTCAACTCCATTTAGGACTGGGAAACAAATGCTCGCTCACCTTACAAGAAACACACTCTGCTTTTGAGAAAAGAGCACACTTCTAGTCTACTGTGTTTCCTATAGGGCCAGAACAGTGAGCTTGCTCAGAACAAAAGAACTGTGCTTCCTACACACACGGGCCATGTCTAGTTCAATTCTGCTTAGGAAACTGACAAGAACAGTAGATCCTCTACAGTCCAATACATTGTACATGCTGCTAACAGACGCTAGTGCTATTTGCCCTGTGTATGACAATGGGAGCGCAATAGTGACTCTTCTTACCAGAAACAACTCTTGCTCGTAGGACCAGAAACTGCATGTGGTTCAACTCCATTTAGGACTGGGAAACAAACACTAGCTCGCCTTACAAGAAACACACTCTGCTTTTGAGAAAAGAGCACTCTTCTACTCTACTGTGTTTCCTATGGGGTCTGAACAGTGAGCTAGCTCAGAAAAAAAGAACTGTGCTTCCTACACACATGGGCCATATCTAGTACAACTCTGCTTAGGAAACTTACAAGAACAGTAGCTCCTCTTCAGTCCAATACACTGTACTTGCTGGGAACAGACCCCAGTGCTATTTGCCCTGTGTATTGCAAAGGGAGCACAATAGTGACTCTTCTTACCAGAAAACAACTCTTGCTCGTAGGACCAGAAACTGCATGTGATTCAACTCCCTTTAGGACTGGGAAAAATCGCTAGCTCGCCTTACAAGAAACAAACTCTGCTTTTGAGAAAAGACACTCTTCTACTCTACTGTGTTTCCTATAGCGCCACAACTGTGAGCTGGCTCAGAACAAAAGAACTGTGCTTCTTACACACACAGCCATATCTAGTTCAATTCTGCCTAGGAAACTGACAAGAACAGTAGATCCTCCTCAGTACAATACACTGTACATGCTGGGAACAGACGCCAGTGCTATTTGCCCTGTGTATGACAAAGGGAGCGCAATAGTGACTCTTTTGCCAGAAAACAACTCTTGCTGGTAGGACCAGAAACTGCATGTGATCAACTCCATTTAGGACTGCGAAAGGAACCCTAGCTCACCTTACAGGAAACACACTCTGCTTTTGAGTAAAGAGTACTCTTCTATTCTCCTGTGTTTTCTATGGGCTCCGAACAGTGAGCTTGCTCAGAGCAAAATAATGTGCTTCCTACACAGACGGGCATATCTTGTTCAACTCTGCTTAGGAAACTGACAAGAACAGTAGCTCCGCTTCAGTCCAATACACTGTACTTGCTGGGAACAGACGCGAGTGCTATTTGCACTGTGTATGGCAATAGGAGCGCAATAGTGACTTTCCTTACCAGAAAAAAACTCTTGCTCGTAGGACCAAAAACTGCATGTGTCTCAATTCCACTTATGACTGGGAAACAAATGCTATCTCACCTTACAGGAAACACACTCTGCTTTTGAGAAAAGAGCACTCTTCTACTCTACTGTGTTTCCTATAGGGCCAGAACAGTGAGCTTGCTCAGAACAAAAGAACTGTGCTTCCTACACACACGGGCCATGTCTAGTTCAATTCTGCTTAGGAAACTGACAAGAACAGTAGATCCTCTTCAGTCCAATACATTGTACATGCTGCTAACAGACGCTAGTGCTATTTGCCCTGTGTATGACAATGGGAGCGCAATAGTGACTCTTCTTACCAGAAACAACTCTTGCTCGTAGGACCAGAAACTGCATGTGGTTCAACTCCATTTAGGACTTGGAAACAAACACTAGCTCGCCTTACAAGAAACACACTCTGCTTTTGAGAAAAGAGCACTCTTCTACTCTACTGTGTTTCCTATGGGGTCTGAACAGTGAGCTAGCTCAGAAAAAAAGAACTGTGCTTCCTACACACATGGGCCATATCTAGTACAACTCTGCTTAGGAAACTTACAAGAACAGTAGCTCCTCTTCAGTCCAATACACTGTACATGTTTGGAACAGACGCCAGTGCTATTTGCCCTGTGTATGACAATGGGAGCACAATAGTGACTCTTTTGCCAGAAAACAACTCTTGCTCGTAGGACCAGAAACTGCATGTGATCAACTCCATTTAGGACTGGGAAAGGAAGGCTAGCTCGCCTTACAGGAAACACACTCTGATTTTGAGTAAAGAGCACTCTTCTACTCTACTGTGTTTCCTATGAGGTCCGAACAGTGAGCTTGCTCAGAACAAAAGAACTGTGCTTCCTACACACAGGGGCCATATCTAGTTCAACTCTGCTTAGGAAACTGACAAGAACAGTAGCTCCTCTTCAGTCCAATACACTGTACTTGCTTGGAACATACGCGAGTGCTATTTGCACTGTGTATGGCAATGGGAGCACAATAGTGACTTTCCTTACCAGAAAAAAAACTCTTTCTTGTAGGAACAAAAACTGCATGTGATTCAACTCCATTTAGGACTGGGAAACAAATGCTAGCTCGCCTTACTAGAAACACACTCTGCTTTTGAGAAATGATCACTCTTCTACTCTACTTTGTTTCCTATAAGGCCAAAACAGTGAGCTTGCTCAGAACAAAAGAACTGTGCTTCCTACACACACCGGCCATATCTAGTTTAACTCTGCTTAGGAAACTGACAAGAACAGTAGCTCCTCTTCAGTCCAGTACACTGTACTTGCTGTGAACAGACGCGAGCGCTATTTGCACTGTGTATGGCAATGGGATCGCAATAGTGACTTTCCTTACCAGAAAACAACTCTTGCTCGTAAACCAAAAACTGCATGTGGTTCAACTCCATTTAGGACTGGGAAACAAACGCTAGCTCGCCTTACAAGAAACACACTCTGCTTTTGAGAAAAGAGCACTCTTCTACTCTACTGTGTTTCCTATGGGGTCCGAACAGTGAGCTTGCTCAGAACAAAAGCACTGTTCTTCCTACACACACGGGCATATCTTGTTCAACTCTGCTTAGGAAACTGACAAGAACAGTAGCTCCCTTTCAGTCCAATACACTGTACTTGCTGGGAACAGACGCGAGTGCTATTTGCACTGTGTATGGCAATGGGAGAGTAATAGTGACTCTTCTTACGAGGAAACAACTCTTGCTCGTAGGAACAGAAACTGCATGTGATTAAACTCCATTTAGGACTGGGAAACAAACGCTAGCTCGCATTACAAGAAACACACTCTGCTTTTGAGAAAAGAGCACTCTTCTACTCTACTGTGTTTCCTATGGGGTCCAAACAGTGAGCTTGCTCAGAACAAAAGAACTGTGCTTCCTACACACACGGGCCATATCTAGTTCAACTCTGCTTAGGAAACTCACGAGAACAGTAGCTCATCTTCAAAACAATACATTGTACTTGCTGGGAACAGACGCGAGTGCTATTAGCACTGTGTATGGCAATGGGAGCGCAATAGTGACTCTTCTTACCAGAAAACAACTCTTGCTCATAGGAACAGAAACCGCATGGGATTCAAATCCATTTCTGACTGGGAAACATACCCTAGCTTGCCTTACAAGAAACACACTCTGCTTTTGCGAAAAGAGCACTCTTCTACTCTACTGTGTTTCCTATAGGGCAGAACAGTGAGCTTGCTCAGAACAAAAGAACTGTGCTTCCTACATACACGGGCCATATCTAGTTCAACTCTGCTTAGGAAACTGACAAGATCAGTAGCTCCTCTTCAGTCCAATACACTGTACTTGCTGGAAACAGACGTGAGTGCTATTTGCACTGTGTATGGCAATGGGAGCGCAATAGTGACTTTCATTACCAGAAAACAACTGTTGCTTGTAAACCAAAAAGTGCATGTGATTCAACTCCATTTAGGACTGGGAAACAACCGCTAGCTCGCCTTAAAAGAAACACACTCTGCTTTTGAGAAAAGAGCACTCTTGTACTCTACTGTGTTTCCTATGGAGTCTGAACAGTGAGCTTGCTTTGAACAAAAGAACTGTGCTTCCTACATACACGGGCCATATCTAGTTCAACTCTACTTAGGAAACTGACAAGAACAGTAGCTCCTCTTCAGTCCAATACACTGTACAAGCTGGGAACAGACGCGAGTGCTATTTGCACTGTGTATGGCAAAGGGAGCACAATAGTGACTTTCCTTACCAGAAAACAACTCTTTCTCATAGGACCAAAAACTGCATGTGTCTCAACTCCTTTTAGGACTGGGAAACAAATGCTAGCTCGCCTTACAAGAAACACACTCTGCTTTTGAGAAAAGAACACTCTTCTATTCTACTGTGTTTCCTAAGTTTTTCGAACAGTGAGCTTCTTCAGAACAAAAGAACTGTGCTTCCTACACAAACGGGCCATATCTAGTTCAACTCTGCTTAGGAAACTGACAAGAACAGTAGCTCCTCTTCAGTCCAATACACTGTACTTGCTGGGAACAGACGCGTGTGCTATTTGCCCTGTGTATGACAATGGGAGCGCAATAGTGACTCTTCTTACCAGAAAAAAACTCTTGCTCATAGGACCAGAAACTGCATGTGATTCAACTCCATTTCTGACTGGGAAACAAAAACTAGCTCTCCTTACAAGAAACACACTCTGCTTTTGAGTAAAGAGCACTGTTCTACTCTACTGTGTTTCCTATGGCGTCCGAACAGTGAGCTTGCTCAGAACAAAAGAACTGTGCTTCCTACACTCACGGGCCATATCTAATTCAACTCTGCTTAGGAAACTGACAAGAGGAGTAGCTCCTCTTCAGTCCAATACACTGTACTTGCTGGGAACAGACGCGAGTGCTATTTGCACTGTGTATGGTAATGGGAACTCAATAGTGACTTTCCTTACCAGAACACAACACTTGCTTGTAGGACTAAAAACTGCATGTGGTTCAACTCCATTTAGAACTGGGAAATAAACGCTAGCTCGCCTTACAAGAAACAGACTCTGCTTTTGAGAAAAGAGCACTCTTCTACTCTACTGTGTTTCCTATGTGGCCAGAAAAGTGAGCTTGCTGAGAACAAAAGAACTGTGCTTCCTACTCCCAAGGGCCATATATAGTTCAACTCTGCTTAGCAAACTGACAAGGAGTGTAGCTCCTGTTCAGTCCAATACACTGTAAATGCTGGGAACAGTCGCCAGTGCTATTTGCCCTGTGTATGACAATGGGAACGCAATAGTGACTCGTCTTTCTAGAAAACAACTCTTGCTCATAGGACCAAAACCTGCATGTGATTCAACTCCTTTTAGGACAGGGAAACAATCGCTAGCTCGCCTTACAAGAGACACACTCTGCTTTTGAGAAAAGAGCACTCTTCTACTCTACTTTGTTTCCTAAGGGACCAGAACAGTGAGCTTGCTCAGAACAAAAGAATTGTGCTTCCTACACACACGGCCATATCCAGTATAATTCTGCTTAGGAAATTGACAAGAACAGTAGATCCTCTTCAGTCCAATACACTGTACATGCTGGGAACAGATGCCAGTGCTACTTGCCCTGTGTATGACAATCGGAGCGCAATAGTGACTCTTCTTACCAGAAAAAACTCGTGCTCCTAGAATCAGAAACTGCATGTGATTCAACTCCATTTAGGACTGGGAAACAAACGCTAGCTCGCCTTACAAGAAACACACTCTGCTTTTAGGAAAAGGGCACTCTTCTACTCTACTGTGTTTCCTATGAGGTCCGAACAGTGAGCTTGCTCAGAACAAAAGAACTGTGCTTCCTACACACACGGGCCATATCTAGTTCAACTCTGCTTAGGAAACTGACAAGAAAAGAGCTCCTCTTCAGTCCAATACACTGTACTTGCTGGGAACAGACGCGAGTGCTATTTGCACTGTGTATGGCAATGGGAGCACAATAGTGACTTTCCTTACCAGAAAACAACTCTTGCTCGTAGGACAAAAAACTGCATGTGATTCAACTCCATTTAGAACTGGAAAATAAACGCTAGCTCGCCTTACAAGAAACACACTCTGCTTTTGAGAAAAGAGCACACTTCTACTCTACTGTGTTTCCTTTGGGGTCCGAACAGTGAGCTTGCTCAGAACAGAAGAACTGTGCTTCCTACACACACGGCCATATCTAGTTCAATTCTGCTTAGGAAACTGACAAGAACAGTAGCTCCTCTTCAGTCCAATACACTGTACTTGCTGGGAACAGAGGCGTGTGCTATTTGCCCTGTGTATGACAATGGGAGCGCAATAGTGACTCTTCTTACCAGAAAACAACTCTTGCTCGTAGGACCAGAAACTGCATGGGATTCAACTCCACATCTGACTGGGAAACAAACACTAGCTCTCCTTACAAGAAACACACTCTGCTTTTGAGAAAAGAGTACTCTTCTACTCTACTGTGTTTCCTATGGAGTCTGAACAGTGAGCTTGCTCATTACAAAAGAATTGTGCTTCCTACACACACGGGCCATATCTAATTCAACTCTGCTTACGAAACTAACAAGAAAAGAGCTCCTCTTCAGTCCAATACACTGTACTTGCTGTGAATAGACGCGAGTGCTATTTGCACTGTGTATGGCAAAGGGAACGCAATAGTGACTTTCCTTACCAGAAAAAAAATCATGCTCTTAGGACCAAAAACTGCATGTGTCTCAACTCCTTTTAGGACTGGGAAACAAATGCTAGCTCGCCTTACAAGAAACACACTCTGCTTTGGACAAAAGAGCACTCTTCTACTGTACTGTGTTTCCTAAGTTATCCGAACAGTGAGCTTGTTCAGAACAAGAGAACTGTGCTTCCTACACATACGGGCCATATCTAGTTCGACTCTGCTTAGGAACCTGACAAGAACAGTAGCTCCTCTTCAGTCCAATACACTGTACTTGCTGGGAACAGACGCGAGTGCTATTTGCACTGTGTATCGTAATGGGAACTAAATAGTGACTTTCCTTACCAGAAAACAACTCTTGCTCGTAGGACCAAAAACTGCATGTGATTCAACTCCATTTAGAACTGGGAAATATACGCTAGATCACCTTACAAGAAACACACTCTGCTTTTGAGAAAAGAGCACTCTTCTACTCTACTGTTTTTCCTTTGGGACCAGAACAGTGAGCTTGCTCAAAACAAAAGAAATGTGCTTCCTACACACACGGCCATATCTAATTCAACTCTGCTTAGGAAACTGACAAGAACAGTAGCTCCTCTTCAGTCCAATACACTGTACATGCTGGGAACCAACCCCAGTGTTATTTGCCCTGTGTATGACAATGGGAGCGCAATAGTGACTCTTCTTACCAGAAAACAACTCTTGCTCGTAGCACAAGAAACTGCATGTGATTCAACTCCATTTAAGACTGGGAAACAAATGCTAGCTCGCCTTACATGAAACACACTCTGCTTTTGAGAAAAGAGCACTCTTTTACTCTACTGTGTTTCCTATGCGGTCCGAAGTGAGCTTGCTAAGAACAAAAGAACTGTGCTTCCTACACACACGGCCATATCTAGTTCAATTCTGCTTAGGAAACTGAAAGAACAGTAGATTCTCTTCAGTCCAATACACTTTACATCCTGGGAACAGACGTGAGTGCTCTTTGCCCTGTGCATGACAAGGGGAGCGCAATAGTGAATCTTCTTACCAGAAAACAACTCTTGCTCATAGGACCAGAAACTGCATGTGATTCAACTCCATTTAAGACTGGGAAACAAACGCTAGCTCGCCTTACAAGAAACACACTCTGCTTTTGAGAAAAGAGCACTCTTCTACTCTACTGTGTTTCCTATGGGGTCCGAACTCTGAGCTTGCTCAGAAAAAAAGAACTGTGCTTCCTACACACAGGGGCCATATCTAGTTCAACTCTGCTTAGGAAACTGACAAGAAAAGAGCTCCTCTTCAGTCCAATACACTGTACTTGCTGTGAACAGACGCGAGTGCTATTTGCACTGTGTATGGCAATGGGAGCGCAATAGTGACTCTTCTTACCAGAAAACAACTCTTGCTCGTAGGACCAGAAACTGCATGGGATTCAACTCCATTTAGGACTGGGAAACAAACGCTAGCTCGCCTTACAAGAAACACACTCTGCTTTTGAGAAAAGAGCACTCTTTACTCTACTATTTTTCCTATGGGTTCCGAACAGTGAGCTTGCTCAGAAAAAAAGAAGTGTGCTTCCTGCACACACGGGCCATATCTAGTTCAACTCTGCTTAGGAAGCTGACAGGAACAGTAGATCCTCTTCAGTCCAATAATCTGTACTTGCTGGGAACAGACGCGAGTGGTATTTGTACTGTGTATGGCAATGGGAGCGCATAGTAACTCTTCTTTCCAGAAAACAACTCTTGCTCATAGGACCAGAAACTGCATGGGATTCAACTCCATTTAGGACTGGGAAACAAACGCTAGATCGCTTTACAATAAACACACTCTGCTTTTGAGAAAAGTGCACTCATCTACTCTACTGTGTTTCCTAAGGGACCAGAACAGTGATCTTGCTCAGAACAAAAGAATTGTGCTTCCTACACACACGGCCATACCTAGGATAATTCTGCTTAGGAAACTGACAAGAACAGTAGATCCTCTTCAGTCCAATACACTGTACATGCTGGGAACAGATGCCAGTGCTATTTGCCCTGTGTATGACAATGGGATCGCAATAGTGACTCTTCTTACCAGAAAAAACTCTTGCTCCTAGAATCAGAAACTGCATGTGATTCAACTCCATTTAGGAGTGGGAAACAAACGCTAGCTCGCCTTACAAGAAACACACTCTGCTTTTAGGAAAAGGGCACTCTTCTACTCTACTGTGTTTCCTATGAGGTCCGAACAGTGAGCTTGCTCAGAACAAAAGAACTGTGCTTCCTACACACAGGGGCCATATCTAGTTCAACTCTGCTTAGGAAACTGACAAGAACAGTAGCTCCTCTTCAGTCCAATACACTGTACTTGCTTGGAACATACGCGAGTGCTATTTGCACTGTGTATGGCAATGGGAGCACAATAGTGACTTTCCTTACCAGAAAAAAAACTCTTTCTTGTAGGAACAAAAACTGCATGTGATTCAACTCCATTTAGGACTGGGAAACAAATGCTAGCTCGCCTTACTAGAAACACACTCTGCTT
>NW_026737533.1:0-38067 GCF_949786415.1 Peromyscus eremicus | reverse complement strand
CTTTTCTCAAAAGCAGAGTGTGTTTCTTGGAAGTCGAGCTAGTGTTTGTTTCCCAGTCCTAAATGGAGTTGAGTCACATGCAGTTTTTTGTCCAACGAGCAAGAGTTATTTTCTGGTAAGACAAGTCACTATTGTGCTCCAATGCCATACACAGTGCAAATAGCACTCGCGTCTCTTCCCCGCAAGTACAGTGTATTGGACTGAAGAGGAGCTACTGTTCTTGTTTGTTTCCTAACCAGAGTTTAATTAGATATGGCCCGTGTGTGTAGAAAGCACAGTTCTTTTGTTCTGAGCAAGCTCACTGTTCGGACCCCATAGGAAACACAGTAGAGTAGAAGAGTGCTCTTTTCTCAAAAGCAGAGTGTGTTTCATGTAAGGCGAGCTAGCATTTGTTTCCCAGTCCTAAATGGAGTTGAATCACATGCAGTTTCTGGTCTTACGAGCAAGAGTTGTTTTCTGGTAAGGAAAGTCACTATTGCGCTCCCATTGCCATACACAGTGCAAATAGCACTCGCGTCTGTTTTCAGCAAGTACAGTGTATCGGACTCAAGAGGAGCTACTGTTCTTGTCAGTTTCCTAAGCAGAGTTGAACTAGATATGGCCCGTGTGTAGGAAGCACAGTTCTTTTGTTCTGAGCAAGCTCACTGTTCTGGCCCTATAGGAAACACAGTAGAGTAGAAGAGTGCTCTTTTCTCAAAAGCAGAGTGTGTTTCATGTAAGGCGAGCTAGCATTTGTTTCCCAGTCCTAAATGGAGTTGAATCACATACAGTTTCTGGTCTTACGAACAAGAGTTGTTTTCTGGTAACAAAGTCACTATTGCGCTCCCATTGCCATACACAGTGCAAATAGCACTCGCGTCTGTTCCCAGCAAGTACGGTGTATCGGACTGAAGAGGAGCTACTGTTCTTGTCAGTTTCCTAAGCACAGTTGAACTAGATATGGCCCATGTGTAGGAAGCACAGTTCTTTTGTTCTGAGCAAGCTCACTATTCTGGCCCTATAGGAAACACAGTAGAGTAGAAGAGTGCTCTTTTCTCTAAAGCAGAGTGTGTTTCTTGTAAGGTGAGCTAGCTTTTGTTTACCAGTCCTAAATGGTGTTGAATCACATGCAGTTTCTGATCCTACGAGCAAGAGTTGTTTTTTGGTATGAAGAGTCACTATTGCGATGCCATTGCCATACACAGGACAAACAGCACTGGTGTCTGTTCCCAGCAATTACAGTGTACTGGACTGAAGAGGATCTACTGTCCTTGTCAGGTTCCTAAGCAGAATTGAACTAGATATGGCCGTGTGTAGGAAGCACAGTTCTTTTGTTCTGAGCAAGCTCACTGTTCTGGCCCTGTAGGAAACACAGTAGAGTAGAAGAGTGCTCTTTTCTCAAAAGCAGAGTGTGTTTCTTGTAAGGCGAGCTAGCGTTTGTTTCCCAGTCTTAAATGGAGTTGAGTCACATGCAGTTTTTGTCCTACGAGCAAGAGTTGTTTTCGGGTAAGACAAGTCACTATTGTGCTCCAATTGCCATACACAGTGCAAATAGCACTCGCGTCTGTTCCCCGCAAGTACAGTGTATTGGATGGAAGAGGAGCTACTGTTCTTGTCAGTTTCCTAAGCAGAGTTGAACTAGATATGGCCCGTGTGTGTAGGAAGCACAGTTCTTTTGTTCTGAGCAAGCTCACTGTTCTGGCCATGTAGGAAACACAGTAGAGTAGAAGAGTGCTCTTTTCTCAAAAGCAGAGTGTGTTTCTTGTAAGGCGAGCTAGCGTTTGTTTCCCAGTCCTAAATGGTGTTGAGTCACATGCAGTTTTTGTCCTACGAGCAAGAGTTGTTTTCGGGTAAGACAAGTCACTATTGCGCTGCCATTGCCATACACAGGACAAACAGCACTGGCGTCTGTTCCCAGCAATTACAGTGTATTGGACTGAAGAGGATCTACTGTTCTTGTCAGGTTCCTAAGCAGAATTGAACTAGATATGGCCGTGTGTGTAGGAAGCACAGTTCTTTTGTTCTGAGCAAGCTCACTGTTCTGGCCCTATAGGAAACACAGTAGAGTAGAAGAGTGCTCGTTTCTCAAAAGCAGAGTGTGTTTCTTGTAAGGCGAGCTAGCATTTGTTTCCCAGTCCTAAATGGAGTGGAATCACATGCAGTTTCTGGTCCTACGAGCAAGAGTTGTTTTCTGGTAAGAAGAGACACTATTGCACTGCCATTGCCATACACAGGACAAATAGCACATGCGTCTGTTCCCAGCAAGTACAGTGTATTGGACTGAAGGGTATCTACTGTTCTTGTCAGGTTCCTAAGCAGACTTGAACTAGATATGCCCGTGTGTGTAGGAAGCACGTTTTTTTTGTTCTGAGCAAGCTCACTGTTCGGAACACATAGGAAAAACAGTAGAGTAGAAGAGTGCTCTTTTCTCAAAATCGTAGTGTGTTTCTTGTAAGGCGAGCTAGCGTTTGTTTCCCAGTCCAAAATGGAGTTGAGTCACATGAAGTTTTTTGTCCTATGAGCAAAAGTTTTTTTCTGGTAAGACAAGTCACTATTGTGCTCCAATTGCCCTACCCAGTGCAAATAGCACTCGCGTCTGTTCGCCGCAAGTGCAGTGTATTGGATGGAAGAGGAGCTACTGTTCTTGTCAGTTTCCTAAGCACAGTTGAACTAGATATGGCCGTGTGTGTAGGAAGCACAGTTTTTTTGTTCTGAGCAAGCTCACTGTTCGGAACACATAGGAAACACAGTAGAGTAGAAGAGTGCTCTTTTCTCAAAAGCAGAGTGTGTTTCTTGGAAGTCGAGCTAGTGTTTGTTTCCCAGTCCTAAATGGAGTTGAGTCACATGCAGTTTTTTGTCCAACGAGCAAGAGTTATTTTCTGGTAAGACAAGTCACTATTGTGCTCCAATGCCATACACAGTGCAAATAGCACTCGCGTCTCTTCCCCGCAAGTACAGTGTATTGGACTGAAGAGGAGCTACTGTTCTTGTTTGTTTCCTAACCAGAGTTTAATTAGATATGGCCCGTGTGTGTAGAAAGCACAGTTCTTTTGTTCTGAGCAAGCTCACTGTTCGGACCCCATAGGAAACACAGTAGAGTAGAAGAGTGCTCTTTTCTCAAAAGCAGAGTGTGTTTCATGTAAGGCGAGCTAGCATTTGTGTCCCAGTCCTAAATGGAGTTGAATCACATGCAGTTTCTGGTCTTACGAGCAAGAGTTGTTTTCTGGTAAGGAAAGTCACTATTGCGCTCCCATTGCCATACACAGTGCAAATAGCACTCGCGTCTGTTTTCAGCAAGTACAGTGTATCGGACTGAAGAGGAGCTACTGTTCTTGTCAGTTTCCTAAGCAGAGTTGAACTAGATATGGCCCGTTTGTAGGAAGCACAGTTCTTTTGTTCTGAGCAAGCTCACTGTTCTGGCCCTATAGGAAACACAGTAGAGTAGAAGAGTGCTCTTTTCTCAAAAGCAGAGTGTGTTTCATGTAAGGCGAGCTAGCATTTGTTTCCCAGTCCTAAATGGAGTTGAATCACATACAGTTTCTGGTCTTACGAACAAGAGTTGTTTTCTGGTAACAAAGTCACTATTGCGCTCCCATTGCCATACACAGTGCAAATAGCACTCGCGTCTGTTCCCAGCAAGTACGGTGTATCGGACTGAAGAGGAGCTACTGTTCTTGTCAGTTTCCTAAGCACAGTTGAACTAGATATGGCCCATGTGTAGGAAGCACAGTTCTTTTGTTCTGAGCAAGCTCACTATTCTGGCCCTATAGGAAACACAGTAGAGTAGAAGAGTGCTCTTTTCTCTAAAGCAGAGTGTGTTTCTTGTAAGGTGAGCTAGCTTTTGTTTCCCAGTCCTAAATGGTGTTGAATCACATGCAGTTTCTGATCCTACGAGCAAGAGTTGTTTTTTGGTATGAAGAGTCACTATTGCGCTGCCATTGCCATACACAGGACAAACAGCACTGGTGTCTGTTCCCAGCAATTACAGTGTACTGGACTGAAGAGGATCTACTGTCCTTGTCAGGTTCCTAAGCAGAATTGAACTAGATATGGCCGTGTGTAGGAAGCACAGTTCTTTTGTTCTGAGCAAGCTCACTGTTCTGGCCCTGTAGGAAACACAGTAGAGTAGAAGAGTGCTCTTTTCTCAAAAGCAGAGTGTGTTTCTTGTAAGGCGAGCTAGCGTTTGTTTCCCAGTCTTAAATGGAGTTGAGTCACATGCAGTTTTTGTCCTACGAGCAAGAGTTGTTTTCGGGTAAGACAAGTCACTATTGTGCTCCAATTGCCATACACAGTGCAAATAGCACTCGCGTCTGTTCCCCGCAAGTACAGTGTATTGGATGGAAGAGGAGCTACTGTTCTTGTCAGTTTCCTAAGCAGAGTTGAACTAGATATGGCCCGTGTGTGTAGGAAGCACAGTTCTTTTGTTCTGAGCAAGCTCACTGTTCTGGCCATGTAGGAAACACAGTAGAGTAGAAGAGTGCTCTTTTCTCAAAAGCAGAGTGTGTTTCTTGTAAGGCGAGCTAGCGTTTGTTTCCCAGTCCTAAATGGTGTTGAGTCACATGCAGTTTTTGTCCTACGAGCAAGAGTTGTTTTCGGGTAAGACAAGTCACTATTGCGCTGCCATTGCCATACACAGGACAAACAGCACTGGCGTCTGTTCCCAGCAATTACAGTGTATTGGACTGAAGAGGATCTACTGTTCTTGTCAGGTTCCTAAGCAGAAGTGAACTAGATATGGCCGTGTGTGTAGGAAGCACAGTTCTTTTGTTCTGAGCAAGCTCACTGTTCTGGCCCTATAGGAAACACAGTAGAGTAGAAGAGTGCTCGTTTCTCAAAAGCAGAGTGTGTTTCTTGTAAGGCGAGCTAGCATTTGTTTCCCAGTCCTAAATGGAGTGGAATCACATGCAGTTTCTGGTCCTACGAGCAAGAGTTGTTTTCTGGTAAGAAGAGACACTATTGCACTGCCATTGCCATACACAGGACAAATAGCACATGCGTCTGTTCCCAGCAAGTACAGTGTATTGGACTGAAGGGTATCTACTGTTCTTGTCAGGTTCCTAAGCAGACTTGAACTAGATATGCCCGTGTGTGTAGGAAGCACGTTTTTTTTTGTTCTGAGCAAGCTCACTGTTCGGAACACATAGGAAAAACAGTAGAGTAGAAGAGTGCTCTTTTCTCAAAATCGTAGTGTGTTTCTTGTAAGGCGAGCTAGCGTTTGTTTCCCAGTCCAAAATGGAGTTGAGTCACATGAAGTTTTTTGTCCTATGAGCAAAAGTTTTTTTCTGGTAAGACAAGTCACTATTGTGCTCCAATTGCCCTACCCAGTGCAAATAGCACTCGCGTCTGTTCGCCGCAAGTGCAGTGTATTGGATGGAAGAGGAGCTACTGTTCTTGTCAGTTTCCTAAGCACAGTTGAACTAGATATGGCCGTGTGTGTAGGGAGCACAGTTTTTTTGTTCTGAGCAAGCTCACTGTTCGGAACACATAGGAAACACAGTAGAGTAGAAGAGTGCTCTTTTCTCAAAAGCAGAGTGTGTTTCTTGGAAGTCGAGCTAGTGTTTGTTTCCCAGTCCTAAATGGAGTTGAGTCACATGCAGTTTTTTGTCCAACGAGCAAGAGTTATTTTCTGGTAAGACAAGTCACTATTGTGCTCCAATGCCATACACAGTGCAAATAGCACTCGCGTCTCTTCCCCGCAAGTACAGTGTATTGGACTGAAGAGGAGCTACTGTTCTTGTTTGTTTCCTAACCAGAGTTTAATTAGATATGGCCCGTGTGTGTAGAAAGCACAGTTCTTTTGTTCTGAGCAAGCTCACTGTTCGGACCCCATAGGAAACACAGTAGAGTAGAAGAGTGCTCTTTTCTCAAAAGCAGAGTGTGTTTCATGTAAGGCGAGCTAGCATTTCTTTCCCAGTCCTAAATGGAGTTGAATCACATGCAGTTTCTGGTCTTACGAGCAAGAGTTGTTTTCTGGTAAGGAAAGTCACTATTGCGCTCCCATTGCCATACACAGTGCAAATAGCACTCGCGTCTGTTTTCAGCAAGTACAGTGTATCGGACTGAAGAGGAGCTACTGTTCTTGTCAGTTTCCTAAGCAGAGTTGAACTAGATATGGCCCGTTTGTAGGAAGCACAGTTCTTTTGTTCTGAGCAAGCTCACTGTTCTGGCCCTATAGGAAACACAGTAGAGTAGAAGAGTGCTCTTTTCTCAAAAGCAGAGTGTGTTTCATGTAAGGCGAGCTAGCATTTGTTTCCCAGTCCTAAATGGAGTTGAATCACATACAGTTTCTGGTCTTACGAACAAGAGTTGTTTTCTGGTAACAAAGTCACTATTGCGCTCCCATTGCCATACACAGTGCAAATAGCACTCGCGTCTGTTCCCAGCAAGTACGGTGTATCGGACTGAAGAGGAGCTACTGTTCTTGTCAGTTTCCTAAGCACAGTTGAACTAGATATGGCCCATGTGTAGGAAGCACAGTTCTTTTGTTCTGAGCAAGCTCACTATTCTGGCCCTATAGGAAACACAGTAGAGTAGAAGAGTGCTCTTTTCTCTAAAGCAGAGTGTGTTTCTTGTAAGGTGAGCTAGCTTTTGTTTCCCAGTCCTAAATGGTGTTGAATCACATGCAGTTTCTGATCCTACGAGCAAGAGTTGTTTTTTGGTATGAAGAGTCACTATTGCGCTGCCATTGCCATACACAGGACAAACAGCACTGGTGTCTGTTCCCAGCAATTACAGTGTACTGGACTGAAGAGGATCTACTGTCCTTGTCAGGGTCCTAAGCAGAATTGAACTAGATATGGCCGTGTGTAGGAAGCACAGTTCTTTTGTTCTGAGCAAGCTCACTGTTCTGGCCCTGTAGGAAACACAGTAGAGTAGAAGAGTGCTCTTTTCTCAAAAGCAGAGTGTGTTTCTTGTAAGGCGAGCTAGCGTTTGTTTCCCAGTCTTAAATGGAGTTGAGTCACATGCAGTTTTTGTCCTACGAGCAAGAGTTGTTTTCGGGTAAGACAAGTCACTATTGTGCTCCAATTGCCATACACAGTGCAAATAGCACTCGCGTCTGTTCCCCGCAAGTACAGTGTATTGGATGGAAGAGGAGCTACTGTTCTTGTCAGTTTCCTAAGCAGAGTTGAACTAGATATGGCCCGTGTGTGTAGGAAGCACAGTTCTTTTGTTCTGAGCAAGCTCACTGTTCTGGCCATGTAGGAAACACAGTAGAGTAGAAGAGTGCTCTTTTCTCAAAAGCAGAGTGTGTTTCTTGTAAGGCGAGCTAGCGTTTGTTTCCCAGTCCTAAATGGTGTTGAGTCACATGCAGTTTTTGTCCTACGAGCAAGAGTTGTTTTCGGGTAAGACAAGTCACTATTGCGCTGCCATTGCCATACACAGGACAAACAGCACTGGCGTCTGTTCCCAGCAATTACAGTGTATTGGACTGAAGAGGATCTACTGTTCTTGTCAGGTTCCTAAGCAGAAGTGAACTAGATATGGCCGTGTGTGTAGGAAGCACAGTTCTTTTGTTCTGAGCAAGCTCACTGTTCTGGCCCTATAGGAAACACAGTAGAGTAGAAGAGTGCTCGTTTCTCAAAAGCAGAGTGTGTTTCTTGTAAGGCGAGCTAGCATTTGTTTCCCAGTCCTAAATGGAGTGGAATCACATGCAGTTTCTGGTCCTACGAGCAAGAGTTGTTTTCTGGTAAGAAGAGACACTATTGCACTGCCTTTGCCATACACAGGACAAATAGCACATGCGTCTGTCCCCCAGCAAGTACAGTGTATTGGACTGAAGGGTATCTACTGTTCTTGTCAGGTTCCTAAGCAGACTTGAACTAGATATGCCCGTGTGTGTAGGAAGCACGTTTTTTTTTGTTCTGAGCAAGCTCACTGTTCGGAACACATAGGAAAAACAGTAGAGTAGAAGAGTGCTCTTTTCTCAAAATCGTAGTGTGTTTCTTGTAAGGCGAGCTAGCGTTTGTTTCCCAGTCCAAAATGGAGTTGAGTCACATGAAGTTTTTTGTCCTATGAGCAAAAGTTTTTTTCTGGTAAGACAAGTCACTATTGTGCTCCAATTGCCCTACCCAGTGCAAATAGCACTCGCGTCTGTTCGCCGCAAGTGCAGTGTATTGGATGGAAGAGGAGCTACTGTTCTTGTCAGTTTCCTAAGCACAGTTGAACTAGATATGGCCGTGTGTGTAGGGAGCACAGTTTTTTTGTTCTGAGCAAGCTCACTGTTCGGAACACATAGGAAACACAGTAGAGTAGAAGAGTGCTCTTTTCTCAAAAGCAGAGTGTGTTTCTTGGAAGTCGAGCTAGTGTTTGTTTCCCAGTCCTAAATGGAGTTGAGTCACATGCAGTTTTTTGTCCAACGAGCAAGAGTTATTTTCTGGTAAGACAAGTCACTATTGTGCTCCAATGCCATACACAGTGCAAATAGCACTCGCGTCTCTTCCCCGCAAGTACAGTGTATTGGACTGAAGAGGAGCTACTGTTCTTGTTTGTTTCCTAACCAGAGTTTAATTAGATATGGCCCGTGTGTGTAGAAAGCACAGTTCTTTTGTTCTGAGCAAGCTCACTGTTCGGACCCCATAGGAAACACAGTAGAGTAGAAGAGTGCTCTTTTCTCAAAAGCAGAGTGTGTTTCATGTAAGGCGAGCTAGCATTTCTTTCCCAGTCCTAAATGGAGTTGAATCACATGCAGTTTCTGGTCTTACGAGCAAGAGTTGTTTTCTGGTAAGGAAAGTCACTATTGCGCTCCCATTGCCATACACAGTGCAAATAGCACTCGCGTCTGTTTTCAGCAAGTACAGTGTATCGGACTCAAGAGGAGCTACTGTTCTTGTCAGTTTCCTAAGCAGAGTTGAACTAGATATGGCCCGTGTGTAGGAAGCACAGTTCTTTTGTTCTGAGCAAGCTCACTGTTCTGGCCCTATAGGAAACACAGTAGAGTAGAAGAGTGCTCTTTTCTCAAAAGCAGAGTGTGTTTCATGTAAGGCGAGCTAGCATTTGTTTCCCAGTCCTAAATGGAGTTGAATCACATACAGTTTCTGGTCTTACGAACAAGAGTTGTTTTCTGGTAACAAAGTCACTATTGCGCTCCCATTGCCATACACAGTGCAAATAGCACTCGCGTCTGTTCCAGCAAGTACGGTGTATCGGACTGAAGAGGAGCTACTGTTCTTGTCAGTTTCCTAAGCACAGTTGAACTAGATATGGCCCATGTGTAGGAAGCACAGTTCTTTTGTTCTGAGCAAGCTCACTATTCTGGCCCTATAGGAAACACAGTAGAGTAGAAGAGTGCTCTTTTCTCTAAAGCAGAGTGTGTTTCTTGTAAGGTGAGCTAGCTTTTGTTTCCCAGTCCTAAATGGTGTTGAATCACATGCAGTTTCTGATCCTACGAGCAAGAGTTGTTTTTTGGTATGAAGAGTCACTATTGCGCTGCCATTGCCATACACAGGACAAACAGCACTGGTGTCTGTTCCCAGCAATTACAGTGTACTGGACTGAAGAGGATCTACTGTCCTTGTCAGGTTCCTAAGCAGAATTGAACTAGATATGGCCGTGTGTAGGAAGCACAGTTCTTTTGTTCTGAGCAAGCTCACTGTTCTGGCCCTGTAGGAAACACAGTAGAGTAGAAGAGTGCTCTTTTCTCAAAAGCAGAGTGTGTTTCTTGTAAGGCGAGCTAGCGTTTGTTTCCCAGTCTTAAATGGAGTTGAGTCACATGCAGTTTTTGTCCTACGAGCAAGAGTTGTTTTCGGGTAAGACAGTCACTATTGTGCTCCAATTGCCATACACAGTGCAAATAGCACTCGCGTCTGTTCCCCGCAAGTACAGTGTATTGGATGGAAGAGGAGCTACTGTTCTTGTCAGTTTCCTAAGCAGAGTTGAACTAGATATGGCCCGTGTGTGTAGGAAGCACAGTTCTTTTGTTCTGAGCAAGCTCACTGTTCTGGCCATGTAGGAAACACAGTAGAGTAGAAGAGTGCTCTTTTCTCAAAAGCAGAGTGTGTTTCTTGTAAGGCGAGCTAGCGTTTGTTTCCCAGTCCTAAATGGTGTTGAGTCACATGCAGTTTTTGTCCTACGAGCAAGAGTTGTTTTCGGGTAAGACAAGTCACTATTGCGCTGCCATTGCCATACACAGGACAAACAGCACTGGCGTCTGTTCCCAGCAATTACAGTGTATTGGACTGAAGAGGATCTACTGTTCTTGTCAGGTTCCTAAGCAGAATTGAACTAGATATGGCCGTGTGCGTAGGAAGCACAGTTCTTTTGTTCTGAGCAAGCTCACTGTTCTGGCCCTATAGGAAACACAGTAGAGTAGAAGAGTGCTCGTTTCTCAAAAGCAGAGTGTGTTTCTTGTAAGGCGAGCTAGCATTTGTTTCCCAGTCCTAAATGGAGTGGAATCACATGCAGTTTCTGGTCCTACGAGCAAGAGTTGTTTTCTGGTAAGAAGAGACACTATTGCACTGCCATTGCCATACACAGGACAAATAGCACATGCGTCTGTTCCCAGCAAGTACAGTGTATTGGACTGAAGGGTATCTACTGTTCTTGTCAGGTTCCTAAGCAGACTTGAACTAGATATGCCCGTGTGTGTAGGGAGCACGTTTTTTTTGTTCTGAGCAAGCTCACTGTTCGGAACACATAGGAAAAACAGTAGAGTAGAAGAGTGCTCTTTCTCAAAATCGTAGTGTGTTTCTTGTAAGGCGAGCTAGCGTTTGTTTCCAGTCCAAAATGGAGTTGAGTCACATGAAGTTTTTTGTCCTATGAGCAAAAGTTTTTTTCTGGTAAGACAAGTCACTATTGTGCTCCAATTGCCCTACCCAGTGCAAATAGCACTCGCGTCTGTTCGCCGCAAGTGCAGTGTATTGGATGGAAGAGGAGCTACTGTTCTTGTCAGTTTCCTAAGCACAGTTGAACTAGATATGGCCGTGTGTGTAGGGAGCACAGTTTTTTTGTTCTGAGCAAGCTCACTGTTCGGAACACATAGGAAACACAGTAGAGTAGAAGAGTGCTCTTTTCTCAAAAGCAGAGTGTGTTTCTTGGAAGTCGAGCTAGTGTTTGTTTCCCAGTCCTAAATGGAGTTGAGTCACATGCAGTTTTTTGTCCAACGAGCAAGAGTTATTTTCTGGTAAGACAAGTCACTATTGTGCTCCAATGCCATACACAGTGCAAATAGCACTCGCGTCTCTTCCCCGCAAGTACAGTGTATTGGACTGAAGAGGAGCTACTGTTCTTGTTTGTTTCCTAACCAGAGTTTAATTAGATATGGCCCGTGTGTGTAGAAAGCACAGTTCTTTTGTTCTGAGCAAGCTCACTGTTCGGACCCCATAGGAAACACAGTAGAGTAGTAGAGTGCTCTTTTCTCAAAAGCAGAGTGTGTTTCTTGTAAGGCGAGCTAGCATTTGTTTCCCAGTCCTAAATGGAGTTGAATCACATGCAGTTTCCGGTCCTACGAGCAAGAGTTGTTTTCTGGTAAGGAAAGTCACTATTGCGCTCCCATTGCCATACACAGTGCAAATAGCACTCGCGTCTGTTCCCAGCAAGTACAATGTATCGGACTGAAGAGGAGCTACTGTTCTTATCAGTTTCCTAAGCAGAGTTGAACTAGATATGGCCTGTGTGTGTAAGAAGCACAGTTCTTTTGTTCTGAGCAAGCTCACTGTTCGGAGACAATAGGAAACACAGTAGAGTAGAAGAGTGCTCTTTTCTCAAAAGCAGAGTGTGTTTCATGTAAGGCGAGCTAACATTTGTTTCCCAGTCCTAAATGGAGTGGAATCACATGCAGTTTCTGGTCCTACGAGCAAGAGTTGTTTTCTGGTAAGGAAAGTCACTATTGCGCTCCCATTGACATACACAGTGCAAATAGCACTCGTGTCTGTTCCCAGCAAGTACAGTGTATCGGACTGAAGAGGAGCTACTGTTCTTGTCAGTTTCCTAAGCAGAGTTGAACTAGTTATGGCCCGTATGTAGGAAGCACAGTTCTTTTGTTTTGAGCAAGCTCACTGTTCTGGCCCTATAGGAAACACAGTAGAGTAGAAGAGTGCTCTTTTCTCTAAAGCAGAGTGCGTTTCTTGTAAGTCGATCTAGTGTTTGTTTCCCAGTCCTAAATGGAGTTGAATCACATGCAGTTTCTTGTCCTAAGAGCAAGAGTTGTTTTATGGTAAGAAGAGTCAGTATTGCGCTGCCATTGCCATACACAGGACAAATAGCACTGGAGTGTGTTCCCAGCAAGTACAGTGTATTGGACTGTAGAGGATCTACTGTTCTTGTCAGGTTCCTAAGCAGAATTGAACTAGATATGGCCGTGTGTGTAGGAAGCACAGTTCTTTTGTTCTGAGCAAGCTCACTGTTTGGACACAATAGGAAACCCAGTAGAGTAGAAGAGTGCTCTTTTCTCAAAAGCAGAGTGTGTTCTTCTAAGGCGAGCTAGCGTTTGTTTCCCAGTCCTAAATGGAGTTGAATCACATGCAGTTTCTGGTCCTACGATCAAGAGTTTTTTTCTGGTAAGGAAAGTCACTATTGCGCTCCCATTGCCCTACACAAGGCAAATAGCACTCGCGTCTTTTCCCAGCAATTACAGTGTATTGGACTGAATAGGAGCTACTGTTCTTGTCAGTTTCCTAAGCAGAGTTGAACTAGATATGGCCCGTGTGTGTAGGAAATACAGTTCTTTTTTTCTGAGCAAGCTCACTGTTCTGGCCCTATAGGAAACACAGTAGAGTAGAAGAGTGCTCTTTTCTCAAAAGCAGAGTGTGTTTCTTGTAAAGCGAGCTAGAGTTTGTTTCCCAGTCCTAAATGGAGTGGAATCACATGCAGTTTCTGGTCCTACGAGCAAGATTTGTTTTCTGGTAAGAAGAGTCACTATTGTGCTGCCATTGCCATACACAGGACAAATAGCACTGGCGTCTGTTCCCAGCAAGTATAGTGTATTGGACTAAAGAGGATCTACTGTTCTTGTCAGGTTCCTAAGCAGACTTGAACTAGATATGGCCGTGTGTGTAGGAAGCACAGTTTTTTTGTTCTGAGCAAGCTCACTGTTCGGAACACATAGGAAACACAGTAGAGTAGAAGAGTGCTCTTTTCTCAAAAGCAGAATGTATTTCTTGGAAGTCGAGCTAGCGTTTGTTTCCCAGTCCTAAATGGAGTTGAGTCACATGCAGTTTTTTGTCCTACGAGCAAGAGTTTTTTTCTCGTAAGACGAGTCACTATTGTGCTCCAATGCCATACACAGTGCAAATAGCACTCGCGTCTGTTCCCCGCAAGTACAGTGTATCGGACTGAAGAGGAGTACTGTTCTTGTTTGTTTCCTAAGCAGAGTTGAACTAGATATGGCCCGTGTGTGTAGAAAGCACAGTTCTTTTGTTCTGAGCAATCTCACTGTTCGGACCCCACAGGAAACACAGTAGAGTAGAAGAGTGCTCTTTTCTCAAAAGCAGAGTGTGTTTCTTGAAAGGCGAGCTAGCATTTGTTTCCCAGTCCTAAATGGAGTTGAATCACATGCAGTTTCTGGCCCTACGAGCAAGAGTTGTTTTCTGGTAATACGAGTCACTATTGTGCTCCCATTGACATACACAGAGCAAATAGCACTCGCGTCTCTTTCCAGCAAGTACAGTGTATCGGACTAAAGAGGAGCTACTGTTCTTGTCAGTTTCCTATGCAGAGTTGAACTAGATATGGCCGTGTGAGTAGGAAGCACAGTTTTTTTGTTCTGAGCAAGCTTACTGTTCGGAACACATAGGAAACACAGTAGAGTAGAAGAGTGCTCTTTTCTCAAAAGCAGAGTGTGTTTCTTGGAAGTCGAGCTAGCGTTTGTTTCCCAGTTAAATGGAGTTGAGTCACATGCAGTTTTTTGTCCTACGAGCAAGATTTGTTTTCTGGTAAGAGAAGTCACTATTGCGCTCCAATTGCCATTCACAGTGCAAATAGCACTCGCGTCTGTTCCCTGCAAGTACAGTGTATTGGACGGAAAAGGAGCTATTGTTCTTGTCAGTTTCCTAAGCAGAGTTGAACTAGATATGGCCCATGTGTGTAGGAAGCACAGTTCTTTTGTTCTGAGCAAGCTCACTGTTCGGACCCCATAGGAAACACAGTAGAATAGAAGAGTGCTCTTTTCTCAAAAGCAGAGTGTGTTTCATGTAAGGCGAGCTAGCATTTGTTTCCCAATCCTAAATGGAGTTGAATCACATGCAGTTTCTGGTCTTACGAGCAAGAGATGTTTTCTGGTAAGGAAAGTCACTATTGTGCTCCCATTGACATACACAGTGCAAATAGCACTCGCGTCTGTTCCCAGCAAGAACAGTGTATCGGACTGAAGAGGAGCTACTGTTCTTGTCAGTTGCCTAAGCATAGTTGAATTAGATATGGCCCTTGTGTCGGAAGCACAGTACTTTTGTTCTGAGCAAGCTCACTGTTCTGGTCCTATAGGAAACACAGTAGAGTATAAGTGTGCTCTTTTCTCTAAAGCAGAGTGTGTTCCTTGTAAGGTGAGCTAGCTCTTGTTTGCCAGTCCTAAATGGAGTTGAATCACATTCAGTTTCTGGTCCTACAAGCAAGAGTTGTTTTCTGGTAAGAAGAGTCACTATTGCGCTGCCATTGCCATACACAGGACAAATAGCACTGGCGTCTGTTCCCAGCAAGTACAGTGTATTGGACTGAAGAGGATGTACTGTTCTTGTCAGGATCCTAAGCAGACTTGAACTAGATAAGGCCGTGTGTGTAGGAAGCACAGTTTTTTTGTTCTGAGCAAGCTCACTTTTCGGAACACCTAGGAAACACAGTAGAGTAGAAGAGTGCTCTTTTCTCAAAAGCAGAGTGTGTTTCTTGTAAAGCGAGCTAGAATTTGTTTCCCAGTCCTAAATGGAGTGGAATCACATGCAGTTTCTGGTCCTACGAGCAAGAGTTGTTTTCTGGTAAGAAGAGTCACTATTGCGCTGCCATTGCCATACACAGGACAAATAGCACTGGCGTCTGTTCCCAGCAAGTATAGTGTATTGGACTGA
Organism: Peromyscus eremicus; assembly: GCF_949786415.1. Lineage (NCBI taxonomy): Eukaryota > Metazoa > Chordata > Mammalia > Rodentia > Cricetidae > Peromyscus > Peromyscus eremicus. The sequence goes on along the minus strand of NW_026737533.1, from coordinate 23,098 downwards.
AGATGATCTACTGTTCTTGTCAGGTTCCTAAGCAGACTTGAACTAGATATGGCCGTGTGTAGGAAGCACAGTTCTTTTGTTCTGAGTAAGCTCACTGTTCGGACACCATAGGAAACACAGTAGAGTAGAAGAGTGCTCTTTTCTCAAAAGCAGAGTGTGTTTCTTGTAAGGCGAGCTCGCGTTTGTTTCCCAGTCCTAAATGGAGTTGAATCTCATGCAGTTTCTGGTCCTAAGAGCAAGAGTTGTTTTCTGGTAAGGAAAGTCACTATTGCGCTCCCCTTGCCATACATAGTTCAAATAGCTCTCGCGTCTATTCCCAGCAAGTACAGTGTATCGGACTGAAGAGGAGCTACTGTTCTTGTCAGTTTCCTAAGCAGAGTTGAACTAGATATGGCCCGTGTGTGTAGGAAGCACAGTTATTATGTTCTGAACAAGCTCACTGTTCTGGCCCTATTGGAAACACAGTAGAGTAGAAGAGTGCTCTTTTCTCAAAAGCAGAGTGTGTTTTTGTAAGGCGAGCTAGCGTTTGTTTACTAGTCCTAAATGGAGTTGAATCACATGCAGTTTCTGGTCCTACGAAAAAGAGCTGTTTTCTGGTAAGGAAAGTCACTATTGCGCTCCCATTGCCCTACACAGTGCAAATAGCACTCGCGTCTGTTCCCAGCAAGTACAGTGTATTGGAAGGAAGAGGAGCTACTGTTCTTGTCAGTTTCCTAAGCAGAGTTGAACTAGTTATGGCCCGTGTGTAGGAAGCACAGTTCTTTTGCTCTGAGCAAGCTCACTGTTCTGGCCCTATAGGAAACACAATAGAGTACAACAGTGCTCTTTTCCCTAAAGCAGAGTGTGTTTCTTGTCAGGTGAGCTAGCTTTTGTTTCCCAGTCCTAAATGGAGTTGAATCACATGCAGTTTCTAGTCCTACGAGCAAGGGTTGTTTTCTGGTAAGAAGAGTCACTATTGCGCTGCCATTGCCATACACAGGACAAATAGCACTGGCGTCTCTTCCCAGCAAGTACAGTGTATTGGACTGAAGAGGATCTACTGTTCTTGTCAGGTTCCTAAGCAGACTTGAACTAGATATGGCCGTGTGTGTAGGAAGCACAGTTCTAATGTTCTGAGCAAGTTCACTCTTCTGGCTCTATCGGAAACACAGTAGAGTAGAAGAGTGCTCTTTTCTCAAAAGCAGAGTGTGTTTCTTGGAAGTCGAGCTAGCGTTTGTTTCCTAGTCCTAAATGGAGTTGAGTCACATGCAGTTTTTTGTCCTACGAGCAAGAGTTGTTTTCTGGTAAGACAAGTCACTATTGTGCTCCAATTGCCATACACAGTGCAAAGAGCACTCGCGTCTGTTCCCTGCAAGTACAGTGTATTGGAAGGAAGAGGAGCTTTTGTTCATGTCAGTTTCCTAAGCAGAGTTGAACTAGATATGGCCGTATGTGTACGAAGCACAGTTCTTTTGTTCTGAGCAAGCTCACTGTTCGGACCCCATAGGAAACACAGTAGAGTAGAAGAGTGCTCTTTTCTCAAAAGCAGAGTGTGTTTCAGGTAAGGAGAGCTAGCATTTGTTTCCCAGTCCTAAATGGAGTAGAATCTCATGCAGTTTCTGGTCTTACGAGCAAGAGTTGTTTTCTGGTAAGGAAAGTCAATATTGCGCTCCCATTGACATACACAGTGCAAATAGCACTCGTGTCTGTTCCCAGCAAGTACAGTGAATCGGACTGAAGAGGAGCTACTGTTCTTGTCAGTTTCCTAAGCAGAGTTGAACTAGATATGGCACGTCTGGAGGAAGTACAGTTCTTTTGTTCTGAGCAAGCTCACTGTTCTGGCCCTATAGGAAACACAGTAGAGTAGAAGAGTGCTCTTTTCTCAAAAGCAGAGTGTGTTTCTTGGAAGTCGAGCTAGCGTTTGTTTCCCAGTCCTAAATTGAGTTGAGTCACATGCAGTTTTTTGTCCTACGAGCAAGAGTTGTTTTCTGGTAAGACGAGTCACTATTGTGCTCCAATGCCATACACAGTGCAAAAAGCACTCGCGTCTGTTCCCCGCAAGTACAGTGTATCGGACGGAAGAGGAGCTACTGTTCTTGTTTGTTTCCTAAGCAGAGTTGAACTAGATATGGCCCGTGTGTGTAGAAAGCACAGTTCTTTTGTTCTGAGCAAGCTCACTGTTCGGTCCCCATAGGAAACACAGTAGAGTAGAAGAGTGCTCTTTTCTCAAAAGCAGAGTGTGTTTCTTGTAAGACGAGCTAGCATTTGTTTCCCAGTCCTAAATGGAGTTGAATCACATGCAGTTTCTGGTCCTACGAGCAAGAGTTGTTTTCTGGTAAGGAAAGTCACTATTGCGCTCCAATTGCCATACACAGTGCAAATAGCACTCTCGTCTGTTCCCAGCAAGTACAGTGTATCGGACTGAAGAGGAGCTACTGTTCTTGTTTGTTTCCTAAGCAGAGTTGAACTAGTTATGGCCCGTGTGTAGGAAGCACAGTTCTTTTGTTCTGAGAAAGCTCACTGTTCTGGCCCTATAGGAAACACAATACAGTAGAAGAGTGCTCTTTTCCCTAAAGCAGAGTGTGTTTCTTGTAAGGCGAGCTAGCGTTTGTTTCCCAGTACTAAATGGAGTTGAATCACATGCAGTTTCTAGTCCTATGAGCAAGAGTTGTTTTATGGTAGGAAGAGTCATTATTGCACTGCCATTGCCATACACAGGACAAATAGCACTGGCGTCTGTTCCCAGCAAGTACAGTGTATTGTACAGAAGAGGATCTACTGTTCTTGTCAGGTTCCTAAGCAGAATTGAACTAGATATGGCCGTGTGTGTAGGAAGCACAGTTCTAATGTTCTGAGCAAGTTCAATCTTCTGGCTCTATAGGAAACACAGTAGAGTAGAAGAGTGCTCTTTTCTCAAAAGCAGAGTGTGTTTCTTGCATGGAGAGCTAGCGTTTGTTTCCAAGTCCTAAATGGAGTTGAGTCACATGCAGTTTTTTTTCCTACGAGCAAGAGTTGTTTTCTGGTAAGACAAGTCACTATTGTGCTCCAATTGCCATACACAGTGCAAATAGCACTCGCGTCTGTTCCCTGCAAGTACAGTGTATTGGAAGGAAGAGGAGCTATTGTTCTTGTCAGTTTCCTAAGCAGAGTTGAACTAGATATGGCCCATGTGTGTAGGAAGCCAGTTCTTTTGTTCTGAGCAAGCTCACTCTTCGGACGCCTTAGGAAACACAGTAGAGTAGAAGAGTGCTCTTTTCTCAAAAGCAGAGTGTGTTTCATGTAAGGCGAGCTAGCATTTGTTTCCCAGTCCTAAATGGAGTTGAATCACATGCAGTTTCTGGTCTTACGAGCAAGAGTTGTTTTCTGGTAAGGAAAGTCACTATTGCGCTCCCATTGACATACACAGTGCAAATAGCACTCGCGTGTGTTCCCAGCAAGTACAGTGTATCGGACTGAAGAGGAGCTATTGTTCTTGTCAGTTTCCTAAGCAGAGTTGAACTAGATATGGCCCGTGTGTAGGAAGCACAGTTCTTTTGTTCTGAGCAAGCTCACTGTTCTGGCCCTATAGGAAACACAGTAGAGTAGAAGAGTGCTCCTTTCTCTAAAGCAGAGTGTGTTTCTTGTAAGGTGAGCTAGCTTTTGTTTCCCAGTCCTAAATGGAGTTGAATCACATGCAGTTTCTGGTCCTACAAGCAAGAGTTGTTTTCTGGTAAGAAGAGTCACTATTGCGCTGCCATTGCCATACACAGGACAAATAGCACTGGCGTCTGTTCCCAGCAAGTACAGTGTATTGGACTGAAGAGGATCTACTGTTCTTGTCAGGTTCCTAAGCAGACTTGAACTAGATATGGCCGTGTGTGTAGGAAGCACAGTTTTTTTGTTCTGAGCAAGCTCATTGTTCGGAACTCATAGGAAACACAGTAGAGTAGAAGAGTGCTCTTTTCTCAAAAGCAGAGTGTGTTTCTTATAAGTCGAGCTAGCGTTTGTTTCCCAGTCCCTAATGGAGTTGAGTCACATGCAGTTTTTTGTCCAACGAGCAAGAGTTATTTTCTGGTAAGACAAGTCACTATTGTGCTCCAATGCCATACACAGTGCAAATAGCACTCGCGTCTGTTCCCCGCAAATACAGTGTTTTGGACTGAAGAGGAGTTACTGTTCTTGTTTGTTTCCTAAGCAGAGTTGAATTAGATATGGCCCGTGTGTGTAGAAAGCACAGTTCTTTTGTTCTGAGCAAGCTCACTGTTCGGACCCCATAGGAAACACAGTAGAGTAGAAGAGTGCTCTTTTCTCAAAAGCAGAGTATGTTTCTTGTAAGGCGAGCTAGCATTTCTTTCCCAGTCCTAAATGGAGTTGAATCACATGCAGTTTCTGGTCCTACGAGCAAGAGTTGTTTTCTGGTAAGGAAAGTCACTATTGTGCTCCAATTGCCATACACAGTGCAAATAGCACTCGCGTCTGTTCCCAGCAAGTACAGTGTATTGGACTGAAGAGGAGCTACTGTTTTTTGCAGTTTCCTAAGCAGAGTTGAACTAGTTATGGCCCGTGTGTAGGAAGCACAGTTCTTTTGTTCTGAGCAAGCTCACTGTTCTGGCCCTATAGGAAACACAGTAGAGTAGAAGAGTGCTCTTTTCTCAAAAGCAGAGTGTGTTTCTTGTAAAGCGAGCTAGCGTTTGTTTCCCAGAACTAAATGGAGTTGAGTCACATGCAGTTTTTTGTCCTACGAGCAAGAGTTTTTTTCTGGTAAGACGAGTCACTATTGTGCTCCAATTGCCTTACACAGTGCAAATAGCACTGGCGTCTGTTCCCAGCAAGTAGAGTGTATCGGACTGAAGAGGAGCTACTGTTCTTGTCAGTTTCCTAAGCAGACTTGAACTAGATATGGCCTTGTGTGTAGGAAGCACAGTTTTTTTGTTCTGAGCAAGCTCACTTTTATGAACACATAGGAAACACAGTAGAGTAGAAGAGTGCTCTTTTCTCAAAAGCAGAGTGTGTTTCTTGTAAGGCGAGCTAGCGTTTGTTTCCCAGTCCTAAATGGAGTTGAGTGACCTGCAGTTTTTTGTCCTACGAGCAAGAGTTGTTTTCTCGTAAGACATGTCACTATTGTGCTACAATTGCCATACACAGTGCAAATAGCTCTCGCGTCTGTTCCCCGCAATTACAGTGTATTGGACTTAAGAGGAGCTACTGTTCTTGTTTGTTTCCTAAGCAGAGTTGAACTAGATATGGCCCGTGTGTGTAGGAGGCACAATACTTTTGTTCTGAGCAAGCTCACTGTTCGGACCCCATAGGAAACACAGTAGAGTAGAAGAGTGCTCTTTTCTCAAAATCAGAGTGTGTTTCATGTAAGGCGAGCTAGCACTTGTTCCCCAGTCCTAAATAGAGTTGAATCACATGCAGTTTCTGGTCCTACGAGCAAGAGTTGTTTTCTGGTAAGGAAAGTCACTATTGCGCTCCCATTGCCATACACAGTGCAAATAGCACTCGTGTCTGTTCCCAGCAAGTACAGTGTATAGGACTGAAGAGGAGCTACAGTTCTTGTCAGTTTCCTAAGCAGAGTTGAACTAGTTATGGCCGTATGTAGGAAGCACAGTTCTTTTGTTTTGAGCAAGCTCACTGTTCTGGCCCTATAGGAAACACAGTAGAGTAGAAGAGTGCTCTTTTCTCTAAAGACGAGTGTGTTTCTTGTAAGGCCAGCTAGCGTTTGTTTCCCAGTCTTAAATGGAGTTGAATCACATGCAGTTTCTAGTCCTAAGAGCAAGAGTTGTTTTATGTTAAGAAGAGTCACTATTGCACTGCCATTGCCATACACAGGACAAAGAGCACTGGCGTCTGTTTCCAGCAAGTACAGTGTATTGGACTGAAGAGGATCTACTGTTCTTGTCAGGTTCCTAAGCAGACTTGAACTAGATATGGCCGTGTGTGTAGGAAGCACAGTTCTTTTGTTCTGAGCAAGCTCACTGTTCGGACACCATAGGAAACACAGTAGAGTAGAAGAGTGCTCTTTTCTCAAAAGCAGAGTGTGTTTCTTGTAAGGCGAGCTAGCGTTTGTTTCCCAGTCCTAAATGGAGTTGAATCTCATGCAGTTTCTGGTCCTAAGAGCAAGAGTTGTTTTCTGGTAAGGAAAGTCACTATTGCGCTCCCCTTGCCATACATAGTGCAAATAGCTCTCTCGTCTATTCCCAGCAAGTACAGTGTATCGGACTGAAGAGGAGCTAATGTTCTTGTCAGTTTCCTAAGCAGAGTTGAACTAGATATGGTCCGTGTGTGTAGGAATCACAGTTCTTTTGTTCTGAACAAGCTCACTGTTTGGACCACATAGGAAACACAGTAGAGTAGAAGAGTGCTCTTTTCTCTAAAGCAGAGTGTGTTTTTGTAAGGCGAGCTAGCGTTTGTTTCCTAGTCCTAAATGGAGTTGAATCACATGCAGTTTCTGGTCCTACGAGCAAGAGTTGTTTTCTGGTAAGGAAAGTCACTATTGCGCTCCCATTGCCCTACACAAGGCAAATAGCACTCGCGTCTTTTCCCAGCAAGTACAGTGTATTGGACTGAAGAGAAGCTACTGTTCTTGTCAGTTTCCTAAGCAGAGTTGAACTAGATATGGTCCGTGTGTGTAGGAATCACAGTTCTTTTGTTCTGAACAAGATCACTGTTTGGACCACATAGGAAACACAGTAGAGTAGAAGAGTGCTCTTTTCTCTAAAGCAGAGTGTGTTTCTTGTAAGGCGAGCTAGCGTTTGTTTCCCAGTCCTAAATGGAGTGGAATCACATGCAGTTTCTGGTCCTAGGAGCAAGAGTTGTTTTCTCTTAAGGAAATCACAATTGCGCTCCCATTGCCATACACAGTGCAAATAGCCCTCCCGTCTGTTCCCAGCAAGTACATTGTATTGGACCGAAGAGGAGCTACTGTTCTTCTCAGTTTCCTAAGCAGAGTTGAACTAGATATGGCCCATGTGTGTAGGAAGTACAGTTCTTTTTTTCTGAGCAACCTCACTGTTCTGGCCCTATAGGAAACACAGTAGAGTAGAAGAGTGCTAATTTCTCAAAAGCAGAGTGTGTTTCTTGTAAAGCGAGCTAGAGTTTATTTCCCAGTCCTAAGTGGAGTTGAATCCCATGCAGTTTCTGGTCCCACGAGCAAGAGTTGTTTTCTGGTAAGAAGAGTCATTATTGTGCTGCCATTGCCATACACAGGACAAATAGCACTGGCGTCTCTTCCCAGCAAGTACAGTGTATTGGACTGAAGAGGATCTACTGTTCTTGTCAGGTTCCTAAGCAGACTTGAACTAGATATGGCCGTGTGTGTAGGAAGCACAGTTTTTTCTGTTTTGAGCAAGCTCACTTTTGGAACACCTAGGAAACACAGTAGAGTAGAAGAGTGCTCTTTTCTCAAAAGCAGAGTGTGTTTCTTGGAAGTCGATCTAGCGTTTGTTTCCCAGTCCTAAATGGAGTTGTGTCACATGCAGTTTTTTGTCCTATGAGCAAGAGTTATTTTCTCGTATGACAAGTCACTATTGTGCTCCAATTGCCATACACAGTGCAAATAGCACTGGCGTCTGTTCCCCGCAAGTACAGTGTATTGGACTGAAGAGGAGCTACTGTTCTTGTCCGTTTCCTAAGCAGAGTTGAACTAGATATGGCCCGTGTGTAGGAAGCACAGTTCTTATGTTCTATGCAAGCTCACTGTTCTGGCCCCAGAGGAAACACAGTAGAGTAGAAGAGTGCTCTTTTCTCTAAAGCAGAGTGTGTTTCTTGTAAGGCGAGCTAGCGTTTGTTTCCCAGTCCTAAATGGAGTTGAGTCACTTGCAGTTTTTTGTCCTACGAGCAAGTGTTGCTTTCTGGTAAGACGAGTAAATATTGTGCTAAAATTGCCAAACACAGTGCAAATAGCACTCACGTCTATTCCCCGCAAGTAAAGTGTATTGGACTGAAGAGGCGCTACTGTTCTTGTCAGTTTCATAAACAGAGTTGAACTAGATATGGCCCGTGTATGTAGGAAGCACAGTTCTTTTGTTCTGAGCAAGCTCACTGTTCGGACCCCATAGGAAACACAGTAGAATAGAAGAGTGCTCTTTTCTCAAAAGCAGAGTGTGTTTCTTGTAAGGAGAGCTCGCGTTTGTTTCCCAGTCCTAAATGGAGTTGAATCTCATGCAGTTTCTGGTCCTAAGAGCAAGAGTTGTTTTCCGGTTAGGAAAGTCACTATTGCGCTCCCCTTGCCATACATAGTGCAAATAGCTCTCGCGTCTATTCCCAGCAAGTACAGTGTATCGGACTGAAGAGGAGCTACTGTTCCTGTCAGTTTCCTAAGCAGAGTTGAACAAAATATGGCCCGTGTGTGTAGGAAGCACAGTTCTTATGTTCTGAACAAGCTCACTGTTCTGGCCTTATTGGAAACACAGTAGAGTAGAAGAGTGCTCTTTTCTCAAAAGCAGAGTGTGTTTTTGTAAGGCGAGCTAACGTTTGTTTCCTAGTCCTAAATGGAGTTGAATCACATGGTCCTACGAAAAAGAGCTGTTTTCTGGTAAGGAAAGTCACTATTGCGCTCCCATTGCCCTACACAAGGCAAATAGCACTCGCATCTTTTCCCAGCAAGTACAGTGTATTGGACTGAATAGGAGCTACTGTTCTTGTCAGTTTCCTAAGCAGAGTTCAACTAGATATGGACCGTGTGTAGGAAGCACAGTTCTTATGTTCTGAGCAAGCTCACTGTTCTGGCCCTATAGGAAACACAGTAGAGTAGAAGAGTGCTCTTTTCTCTGAAGCAGAGGGTGTTTCTTGTAAGGCGAGCTAGCGTTTGTTTCCTAGTCCTAAATGCAGTTGAGTCACATGCAGTTTTTTGTCCTATGAGCAAGAGTTGTTTTCTGGTAAGACAAGTCACTATTGTGCTCCAATTGCCATACACAGTGCAAATAGCACTCGCGTCTGTTCCCTGCAAGTACAGTGTATTGGAAGGAAGAGGAGCTATTGTTCTTGTCAGTTTCCTAAGCAGAGTTAGACTAGATATGGCCCATGTGTGTAGGAAGCACAGTTCTTTTGTTCTGAGCAAGCTCACTGTTCAGACCCCATAGGAAACACAGTAGAGTAGAAGAGTGCTCTTTTCTCAAAAGCAGAGTGTTTTTCATGTAAGGCGAGCTAGCATTTGTTTCCCAGTCCTAAATGGAGTTGAATCTCATGCAGTTTCTGGTCTTACGAGCAAGAGTTGTTTTCTGGTAAGGAAAGTCACTATTGCGCTCCCATTGACATACACAGTGCAAATAGCACTCGTGTCTGTTCCCAGCAAGTACAGTGTATCGGACTGAAGAGGAGCTACTGTTCTTGTCAGTTTCCTAAGCAGAGTTGAACTAGATATGGCCCGTGTGTAGGAAGCACAGTTCTTTTGTTCTGAGCAAGCTCACTGTTCTGGCCCTATAGGAAACACAGTAGAGTAGAAGAGTGCTCTTTTCTCTAAAGCAGAGTGTGTTTCTTTTAAGGTGAGCTAGCTTTTGTTTCCCAGTCCTAAATGGAGTTGAATCACATGCAGTTTCTGGTCCTACAAGCAAGAGTTGTTTTCTGGTAAGAAGAGTCACTATTGCGCTGCCATTGCCATACACAGGACAAATAGCAATTGTGTCTGTTCCCAGCAAGTACAGTGTATTGGACTGAAGAGGATCTACTGTTCTTGTCAGGTTCCTAAGCAGAATTGAACTAGATATGGCCGTGTGTGTAGGAAGCACAGTTCTTTTGTTCTGAGCAAGCTCACTGTTCGGACCCCATAGGAAACACAGTAGAGTAGAAGAGTGCTCTTTTCTCAAAAGCAGAGTGTGTTTCTTGTAAGTCGAGCTAGCATTTGTTTCCCAGTCCTCAATGGAGTTGAGTCACATGCAGTTTTTTGTCCTACGAGCAAGAGTTTTTTTCTCGTAAGACGAGTCACTATAGTGCTCCAATGCCATACACAGTGCAAATAGCACTCGCCTCTGTTCCCCGCAAGTACAGTGTATCGGACTGAAGAGGAGCTACTGTTCTTGTTTGTTTCCTAAACAGAGTTGAACTAGATATGGCCCGTGTGTGTAGAAAGCACAGTTCTTTTGTTCTGAGCAAGCTCACTGTTCGGACCCCATAGGAAACACAGTAGAGTAGAAGAGTCCTCTTTTCTCAAAAGCAGAGTGTGTTTCTTGTAAGGCGAGCTAGCGTTTGTTTCCCAGTCCTAAATGGAATTGAGTGACATGCAGTTTTTTGTCCTACGAGCAAGAGTTGTTTTCTCGTAAGACAAGTCACTATTGTGCTCCAATTGCCATACACAGTGCAAATAGCACTCGCGTCTGTTCCCCTCAATTACAGTGTATTGGACTGAAGAGGAGATACTGTTCTTGTTTGTTTCCTAAGCAGAGTTGAACTAGATATGGCCCGTGTGTGTAGGAGGCACAGTACTTTTGTTCTGAGCAAGCTCACTGTTCGGACCCCATAGGAAACACAGTAGAGTAGAAGAGTGCTCGTTTCTCAAAAGCAGAGTGTGTTTCTTGTAAGGCGAGCTAGCACTTGTTCCCCAGTTTTAAATGGAGTTGAATCACATGCAGTTTCTGGTCCTATGAGCAAGAGTTGTTTTCTGGTAAGGAAAGTCACTATTGCGCTCCCATTGCCATACACAGTGCAAATAGCACTCGCGTCTGTTCCCAGCAAGTACAGTTTATTTGACTGAAGAGGAGCTACTGTTCTTGTCAGTTTCCTAAACAGAGTTGAACTAGTTATGGCCCGTATGTAGGAAGCACAGTTCTTTTGTTTTGAGCAAGCTCACTGTTCTGGCCCTATAGGAAACACAGTAGAGTAGAAGAGTGCTCTTTTCTCTAAAGCAGAGTGTGTTTCTCATAAGGCCAGCTAGCGTTTGTTTCCCAGTCTTAAATGGAGTTGAATCACATGCAGTTTCTAGTCCTAAGAGCAAGAGTTGTTTTCTGGTAAGAAGAGTCACTATTGCGCTGCCATTGCCATACAGAGGACAAAGAGCACTGGCGTCTGTTCCCAGCAAGTACAGTGTATTGGACTGAAGAGGATCTACTGTTCTTGTCAGGTTCCTAAGCAGACTTGAACTAGATATGGCCGTGTGTGTAGGAAGCACAGTTCTTTTGTTCTGAGCAAGCTCACTGTTCGGACACCATAGGAAACACAGTAGAGTAGAAGAGTGCTCTTTTCTCAAAAGCAGAGTGTGTTTCTTGGAAGTCGAGCTAGCGTTTGTTTCCCAGTTAAATGGAGTTGAGTCACATGCAGTTTTTTGTCCTACGAGCAAGAGTTGTTTTCTGGTAATAGAATTCACTATTGCGCTCCAATTGCCATACACAGTGCAAATAGCACTCGCGTCTGTTCCCTGGAAGTACAGTGTATTGGACGGAAGAGGAGCTATTGTTCTTGTCAGTTTCCTAAGCAGAGTTGAACTAGATATGGCCCATGTGTGTAGGAAGCACAGTTCTTTTGTTCTGAGCAAGCTCACTGTTCGGACCCCATAGGAAACACAGTAGAATAGAAGAGTGCTCTTTTCTCAAAAGCAGAGTGTGTTTCTTGTAAGGAGAGCTCGCGTTTGTTTCCCAGTCCTAAATGGAGTTGAATCTCATGCAGTTTCTGGTCCTAAGAGCAAGAGTTGTTTTCCGGTTAGGAAAGTCACTATTGCGCTCCTCTTGCCATACATAGTGCAAATAGCTCTCGCGTCTATTCCCAGCAAGTACAGTGTATCGGACTGAAGAGGAGCTACTGTTCCTGTCAGTTTCCTAAGCAGAGTTGAACAAAATATGGCCCGTGTGTGTAGGAAGCACAGTTCTTATGTTCTGAACAAGCTCACTGTTCTGGCCCTATTGGAAACACAGTAGAGTAGAAGAGTGCTCTTTTCTCTAAAGCAGAGTGTGTTTCTTTTAAGGTGAGCTAGCTTTTGTTTCCCAGTCCTAAATGGAGTTGAATCACATGCAGTTTCTGGTCCTACAAGCAAGAGTTGTTTTCTGTTAAGAAGAGTCACTATTGCGCTGCCATTGCCATACACAGGACAAATAGCAATTGTGTCTGTTCCCAGCAAGTACAGTGTATTGGACTGAAGAGGATCTACTGTTCTTGTCAGGTTCCTAAGCAGAATTGAACTAGATATGGCCGTGTGTGTAGGAAGCACAGTTCTTTTGTTCTGAGCAAGCTCACTGTTCGGACCCCATAGGAAACACAGTAGAGTAGAAGAGTGCTCTTTTCTCAAAAGCAGAGTGTGTTTCTTGTAAGTCGAGCTAGCATTTGTTTCCCAGTCCTCAATGGAGTTGAGTCACATGCAGTTTTTTGTCCTACGAGCAAGAGTTTTTTTCTCGTAAGACGAGTCACTATAGTGCTCCAATGCCATAAACAGTGCAAATAGCACTCGCCTCTGTTCCCCGCAAGTACAGTGTATCGGACTGAAGAGGAGCTACTGTTCTTGTTTGTTTCCTAAACAGAGTTGAACTAGATATGGCCCGTGTGTGTAGAAAGCACAGTTCTTTTGTTCTGAGCAAGCTCACTGTTCGGACCCCATAGGAAACACAGTAGAGTAGAAGAGTGCTCTTTTCTCAAAAGCAGAGTGTGTTTCTTGTAAGGCGAGCTAGCATTTGTTTCCCAGTCCTAAATGGAGTTGAATCACATGCAGTTTCTCGTCCTATAAGCAAGAGTTGTTTTCTGGTAAGGTAAGTCACTATTGCGCTTCCATTGCCATACACAGTGCAAATAGCACTCACGTCTTTTCCCAGCAAGTACAGTGTATCGGACTGAAGAGGAGCTACTGTTCTTCTCAGTTTCCTAAGCAGAGTTGAACTAGTTATGGCCCCTGTGTAGGAAGCACAGTTCTTTTGTTCTGAGCAAGCTCACTGTTCTGGCCCTATAGGAAACACAATAGAGTAGAAGAGTGCTCTTTTCCCTAAAGCAGAGTGTGTTTCTTGTAAGTCGAGCTAGCGTTTGTTTCCCAGTCCTAAAAGGAGTTGAATCACATGCAGTTTCTAGTCCTACGAGCAAGGGTTGTTTTATGGTAAGAAGAGTCACTATTGCGCTGCCATTGCCATACACAGGACAAATAGCACTGGCGTCTGTTCCCAGCAAGTACAGTGTATTGTACAGAAGAGGATCTACTGTTCTTGTCAGGTTCCTAAGCAGAATTGAACTAGATATGGCCGTGTGTGTAGGAAGCACAGTTCTAATGTTCTGAGCAAGTTCACTCTTCTGGCTCTATAGGAAACACAGTAGAGTAGAAGAGTGCTCTTTTCTCAAAAGCACAGTGTGTTTCTTGGAAGTTGAGCTAGCGTTTGTTTCCTAGTCCTAAATGGAGTTGAGTCACATGCAGTTTTTTGTCCTACGAGCAAGAGTTGTTTTCTGGTAAGACAAGTCACTATTGTGCTCCAATTGCCATACACAGTGCAAATAGCACTCGCGTCTGTTCCCTGCAAGTACAGTGTATTGGAAGGAAGAGGAGCTATTGTTCTTGTCAGTTTCCTAAGCAGAGTTGAACTAGATATGGCCGTATACGTAGGAAGCACAGTTCTTTTGTTCTGAGCAAGCTCACTGTTCGGACCCCATAGGAAACACAGTAGAGTAGAAGAGTGCTCTTTTCTCAAAAGCAGAGTGTGTTTCATGTAAGGCGAGCTAGCATTTGTTTGCAGTCCTAAATGGAGTTGAATCTCTTGCAGTTTCTGGTCTTAAGAGCAAGAGTTGTTTTCTGGTAAGGAAAGTCACTATTGGGCTCCCATTGACATACACAGTGCAAATAGCACTCGCGTCTGTTACCAGCAAGTACAGTGTATCGGACTGAAGAGGAGCTACTGTTCTGGTCAGTTTCCTAAGCAGAGTTGAACTAGATATGGCCCGTGTGTAGGAAGCACAGTTCTTTTGTTCTGAGCAAGCTCACTGTTCTGGCCCTATAGGAAACACAGTAGTGTAGAAGAGTGCTCTTTTCTCTAAAGCAGAGTGTGTTTCTTGTAAGGTGAGCTAGCTTTTGTTTACCAGTCCTAAATGGAGTTGAATCACATGCAGTTTCTGGTCCAACCAACAAGGGATGTTTTCTGGAAAGAAAAGTCACTATTTTTCTCCCTTTGCCATAAACAGTGCAAATAGCACTCACGTCTATTCCCAGCAAGTACAGTGTATTGGACTGAAGAGGAGCTACTGTTCTTGTCAGTTTCCTAAGCAGAGTTGAACTAGATATGGCCAGTGTGTGTAGAAATCACAGTTCTTTTGTTCTGAGCAAGCTCACTGTTCTGGCCCTATAGGAAACACAATAGAGTAGAAGAGTGCTCTTTTCCCTAAAGCAGAGTGTGTTTCTTGTAAGTCGAGCTAGCGTTTGTTTCCCAGTCCTAAAAGGAGTTGAATCACATGCAGTTTCTAGTCCTACGAGCAAGGGTTGTTTTATGGTAAGAAGAGTCACTATTGCGCTGCCATTGCCATACACAGGACAAATAGCACTGGCGTCTGTTCCCAGCAAGTACAGTGTATTGTACAGAAGAGGATCTACTGTTCTTGTCAGGTTCCTAAGCAGAATTGATCTAGATATGGCCGTGTGTGTAGGAAGCACAGTTCTAATGTTCTGAGCAAGTTCACTCTTCTGGCTCTATAGGAAACACAGTAGAGTAGAAGAGTGCTCTTTTCTCAAAAGCACAGTGTGTTTCTTGGAAGTTGAGCTAGCGTTTGTTTCCTAGTCCTAAATGGAGTTGAGTCACATGCAGTTTTTTGTCCTACGAGCAAGAGTTGTTTTCTGGTAAGACAAGTCACTATTGTGCTCCAATTGCCATACACAGTGCAAATAGCACTCGCGTCTGTTCCCTGCAAGTACAGTGTATTGGAAGGAAGAGGAGCTATTGTTCTTGTCAGTTTCCTAAGCAGAGTTGAACTAGATATGGCCGTATATGTAGGAAGCACAGTTCTTTTGTTCTGAGCAAGCTCACTGTTCGGACCCCATAGGAAACACAGTAGAGTAGAAGAGTGCTCTTTTCTCAAAAGCAGAGTGTGTTTCATATAAGGCGAGCTAGCATTTGTTTCCCAGTCCTAAATGGATTTGAATCTCATGCAGTTTCTGGTCTTACGAGCAAGAGTTGTTTTCTGGTAAGGAAAGTCACTATTGGGCTCCCATTGACATACACAGTGCAAATAGCACTCGCGTCTGTTCCCAGCAAGTACAGTGTATCGGACTGAAGAGGAGCTACTGTTCTTGTCAGTTTCCTAAGCAGAGTTGAACTAGATATGGCCCGTGTGTAGGAAGCACAGTTCTTTTGTTCTGAGCAAGCTCACTGTTCTGGCCCTATAGGAAACACAGTAGTGTAGAAGAGTGCTCTTTTCTCTAAAGCAGAGTGTGTTTCTTGTAAGGTGAGCTAGCTTTTGTTCCCCAGTCCTAAATGGAGTTGAGTCACATGCAGTTTCTGGTCCAACCAACAAGGGATGTTTTCTGGAAAGAAAAGTCACTATTTTTCTCCCTTTGCCATAAACAGTGCAAATAGCACTCACGTCTATTCCCAGCAAGTACAGTGTATTGGACTGAAGAGGATCTCCTGTTCTTGTCAGGTTCCTAAGCAGACTTGAACTAGATATGGCCGTGTGTGTAGGAAGCACAGTTTTTTTGTTTTGAGCAAGCTCACTTTTCGGAACACCTAGGAAACACAGTAGAGTAGAAGAGTGCTCTTTTCTCAAAAGCAGAGTGTGTTTCTTGGAAGTCGAGCTAGCGTTTGTTTCCCAGTCCTAAATGGAGTTGAGTCACATGCAGTTTTTTGTCCTACGAGCAAGATTTGTTTTCTCGTAAGACAAGTCACTATTGTGCTCCAATTGCCATACACAGTGCAAATAGCACTGGCGTTTGTTCCCCGCAAGTACAGTGTATTGGACTGAAGGGGAGCTACTGTTCTTGTCCGTTTCCTAAGCAGAGTTGAACTAGATATGACCCGTGTGTGTAGGAAGCACAGTTCTTATGTTCTGAGCAAGCTCACTGTTCTGGCCCCAGAGGAAACACAGTAGAGTAGAAGAGTGCTCTTTTCTCTAAAGCAGAGTGTGTTCCTTGTAAGGTGAGCTAGCTTTTGTTTGCCAGTCCAAAATGGAGTTGAATCACATGCAGTTTCTGGTCCTACAAGCAAGAGTTGTTTTCTGGTAAGAAGAGTCACTATTGCGCTGCCATTGCCATACACAGGACAATTAGCACTGGCGTCTCTTCCCAGCAAGTACAGTGTATTGGACTAAAGAGGATCTACTATTCTTGTCAGGATCCTAAGCAGACTTGAACAAGATAAGGCCGTGTGTATAGGAAGCACAGTTTTTTTGTTCTGAGCAAGCTCACTTTTCGGAACACCTAGGAAACACAGTAGAGTAGAAGAGTGCTCTTTTCTCAAAAGCAGAGTGTGTTTCTTGTAAAGCGAGCTAGAGTTTGTTTCCCAGTCCTACATGGAGTGGAATCACATGCAGTTTCTGGTCCTACGAGCAAGAGTTGTTTTCTGGTAAGAAGAGTCACTATTGCGCTGCCATTGCCATACACAGGACAAATAGCACTGGCGTCTGTTCCCAGCAAGTATAGTGTATTGGACTGAAGAGGATCTACTGTTCTTGTCAGGTTCCTAAGCAGACTTGAACTAGATATGGCCGTGTGTAGGAAGCACAGTTCTTTTGTTCTGAGTAAGCTCACTGTTCGGACACCATAGGAAACACAGTAGAATAGAAGAGTGCTCTTTTCTCAAAAGCAGAGTGTGTTTCTTGTAAGGCGAGCTCGCGTTTGTTTCCCAGTCCTAAATGGAGTTGAATCTCATGCAGTTTCTGGTCCTAAGAGCAAGAGTTGTTTTCTGGTAAGGAAAGTCACTATTGCATTCCCCTTGCCGTACATAGTTCAAATAGCTCTCGCGTCTATTCCCAGCAAGTACAGTGTATCGGACTGAAGAGGAGCTACTGTTCTTGTCAGTCTCCTAAGCAGAGTTGAACTAGATATGGCCCGTGTGTGTAGGAAGCACAGTTATTATGTTCTGAACAAGCTCACTGTTCTGGCCCTATAGGAAACACAGTAGAGTAGAAGAGTGCTCTTTTCTCAAAAGCAGAGTGTGTTTTTGTAAGGCGAGCTAGCGTTTGTTTACTAGTCCTAAATGGAGTTGAATCACATGCAGTTTCTGGTCCTACGAAAAAGAGCTGTTTTCTGGTAAGGAAAGTCACTATTGCGCTCCCATTGCCCTACACAGTGCAAATAGCACTCGCGTCTGTTCCCAGCAAGTACAGTGTATTGGACTGAAGAGGAGCTACTGTTCTTGTCAGTTTCCTAAGCAGAGTTGAACTAGTTATGGCCCGTGTGTAGGAAGCACAGTTCTTTTGCTCTGAGCAAGCTCACTGTTCTGGCCCTATAGGAAACACAATAGAGTACAACAGTGCTCTTTTCCCTAAAGCAGAGTGTGTTTCTTGTAAGGCGAGCTAGCGTTTGTTTCCTAGTCCTTTAATCCCAGCACTCGGGAGGCAGAGCCAGGTGGATCTCTGTGAGTTCGAGGCCAGCCTGGGCTACCAAGTGAGTTCCAGGAAAGGCGCAAAGCTGCACAGAGAAACCCTGTCTCGAGAAAAAAAAAAAATGGAGTGGAATCACATGCAGTTTCTGGTCCTACGAAAAAGAGCTGTTTTCTGGTAAGGAAAGTCAATATTGCGCTCCCATTGACATACACAGTGCAAATAGCACTCGCGTCTGTTCCCAGCAAGTACAGTGTATCAGACTGAAGAGGAGCTACTGTTCTTGTCAGTTTCCTAAGCAGAGTTGAACTAGATATGGCCCGTGTGGAGGAAGTACAGTTCTTTTGTTCTGAGCAAGCTCACTGTTCTGGCCCTATAGGAAACACAGTAGAGTAGAAGAGTGCTCTTTTCTCAAAAGCAGAGTGTGTTTCTTGGAAGTCGAGCTAGCGTTTGTTTCCCAGTCCTAAATTGAGTTGAGTCACATGCAGTTTTTTGTCCTACGAGCAAGAGTTGTTTTCTGGTAAGACGAGTCACTATTGTGCTCCAATGCCATACACAGTGCAAATAGCACTCGCGTCTGTTCCCCGCAAGTACAGTGTATCGGACTGAAGAGGAGCTACTGTTCTTGTTTGTTTCCTAAGCAGAGTTGAACTAGATATGGCCCGTGTGTGTAGAAAGCACAGTTCTTTTGTTCTGAGCAAGCTCACTGTTCGGACCCCATAGGAAACACAGTAGAGTAGAAGAGTGCTCTTTTCTCAAAAGCAGAGTGTGTTTCTTGTAAGTCGAGCTAGCATTTGTTTCCCAGTCCTCAATGGAGTTGAGTCACATGCAGTTTTTTGTCCTATGAGCAAGAGTTTTTTTCTCGTAAGACGAGTCACTATAGTGCTCCAATGCCATAAACAGTGCAAATAGCACTCGCCTCTGTTCCCCGCAAGTACAGTGTATCGGACTGAAGAGGAGCTACTGTTCTTGTTTGTTTCCTAAACAGAGTTGAACTAGATATGGCCCGTGTGTGTAGAAAGCACAGTTCTTTTGTTCTGAGCAAGCTCACTGTTCGGACCCCATAGGAAACACAGTAGAGTAGAAGAGTGCTCTTTTCTCAAAAGCAGAGTGTGTTTCTTGTAAGGCGAGCTAGCATTTGTTTCCCAGTCCTAAATGGAGTTGAATCACATGCAGTTTCTCGTCCTATGAGCAAGAGTTGTTTTCTGGTAAGGTAAGTCACTATTGCGCTTCCATTGCCATACACAGTGCAAATAGCACTCACGTCTTTTCCCAGCAAGTACAGTGTATCGGACTGAAGAGGAGCTACTGTTCTTCTCAGTTTCCTAAGCAGAGTTGAACTAGTTATGGCCCCTGTGTAGGAAGCACAGTTCTTTTGTTCTGAGCAAGCTCACTGTTCTGGCCCTATAGGAAACACAATAGAGTAGAAGAGTGCTCTTTTCCCTAAAGCAGAGTGTGTTTCTTGTAAGTCGAGCTAGCGTTTGTTTCCCAGTCCTAAAAGGAGTTGAATCACATGCAGTTTCTAGTCCTACGAGCAAGGGTTGTTTTATGGTAAGAAGAGTCACTATTGCGCTGCCATTGCCATACACAGGACAAATAGCACTGGCGTCTGTTCCCAGCAAGTACAGTGTATTGTACAGAAGAGGATCTACTGTTCTTGTCAGGTTCCTAAGCAGAATTGAACTAGATATGGCCGTGTGTGTAGGAAGCACAGTTCTAATGTTCTGAGCAAGTTCACTCTTCTGGCTCTATAGGAAACACAGTAGAGTAGAAGAGTGCTCTTTTCTCAAAAGCACAGTGTGTTTCTTGGAAGTTGAGCTAGCGTTTGTTTCCTAGTCCTAAATGGAGTTGAGTCACATGCAGTTTTTTGTCCTACGAGCAAGAGTTGTTTTCTGGTAAGACAAGTCACTATTGTGCTCCAATTGCCATACACAGTGCAAATAGCACTCGCGTCTGTTCCCTGCAAGTACAGTGTATTGGAAGGAAGAGGAGCTATTGTTCTTGTCAGTTTCCTAAGCAGAGTTGAACTAGATATGGCCGTATACGTAGGAAGCACAGTTCTTTTGTTCTGAGCAAGCTCACTGTTCGGACCCCATAGGAAACACAGTAGAGTAGAAGAGTGCTCTTTTCTCAAAAGCAGAGTGTGTTTCATGTAAGGCGAGCTAGCATTTGTTTGCAGTCCTAAATGGAGTTGAATCTCTTGCAGTTTCTGGTCTTAAGAGCAAGAGTTGTTTTCTGGTAAGGAAAGTCACTATTGGGCTCCCATTGACATACACAGTGCAAATAGCACTCGCGTCTGTTACCAGCAAGTACAGTGTATCGGACTGAAGAGGAGCTACTGTTCTGGTCAGTTTCCTAAGCAGAGTTGAACTAGATATGGCCCGTGTGTAGGAAGCACAGTTCTTTTGTTCTGAGCAAGCTCACTGTTCTGGCCCTATAGGAAACACAGTAGTGTAGAAGAGTGCTCTTTTCTCTAAAGCAGAGTGTGTTTCTTGTAAGGTGAGCTAGCTTTTGTTTACCAGTCCTAAATGGAGTTGAATCACATGCAGTTTCTGGTCCAACCAACAAGGGATGTTTTCTGGAAAGAAAAGTCACTATTTTTCTCCCTTTGCCATAAACAGTGCAAATAGCACTCACGTCTATTCCCAGCAAGTACAGTGTATTGGACTGAAGAGGAGCTACTGTTCTTGTCAGTTTCCTAAGCAGAGTTGAACTAGATATGGCCAGTGTGTGTAGAAATCACAGTTCTTTTGTTCTGAGCAAGCTCACTGTTCTGGCCCTATAGGAAACACAATAGAGTAGAAGAGTGCTCTTTTCCCTAAAGCAGAGTGTGTTTCTTGTAAGTCGAGCTAGCGTTTGTTTCCCAGTCCTAAAAGGAGTTGAATCACATGCAGTTTCTAGTCCTACGAGCAAGGGTTGTTTTATGGTAAGAAGAGTCACTATTGCGCTGCCATTGCCATACACAGGACAAATAGCACTGGCGTCTGTTCCCAGCAAGTACAGTGTATTGTACAGAAGAGGATCTACTGTTCTTGTCAGGTTCCTAAGCAGAATTGATCTAGATATGGCCGTGTGTGTAGGAAGCACAGTTCTAATGTTCTGAGCAAGTTCACTCTTCTGGCTCTATAGGAAACACAGTAGAGTAGAAGAGTGCTCTTTTCTCAAAAGCACAGTGTGTTTCTTGGAAGTTGAGCTAGCGTTTGTTTCCTAGTCCTAAATGGAGTTGAGTCACATGCAGTTTTTTGTCCTACGAGCAAGAGTTGTTTTCTGGTAAGACAAGTCACTATTGTGCTCCAATTGCCATACACAGTGCAAATAGCACTCGCGTCTGTTCCCTGCAAGTACAGTGTATTGGAAGGAAGAGGAGCTATTGTTCTTGTCAGTTTCCTAAGCAGAGTTGAACTAGATATGGCCGTATATGTAGGAAGCACAGTTCTTTTGTTCTGAGCAAGCTCACTGTTCGGACCCCATAGGAAACACAGTAGAGTAGAAGAGTGCTCTTTTCTCAAAAGCAGAGTGTGTTTCATATAAGGCGAGCTAGCATTTGTTTCCCAGTCCTAAATGGAGTTGAATCTCATGCAGTTTCTGGTCTTACGAGCAAGAGTTGTTTTCTGGTAAGGAAAGTCACTATTGGGCTCCCATTGACATACACAGTGCAAATAGCACTCGCGGTCTGTTCCCAGCAAGTACAGTGTATCGGACTGAAGAGGAGCTACTGTTCTTGTCAGTTTCCTAAGCAGAGTTGAACTAGATATGGCCCGTGTGTAGGAAGCACAGTTCTTTTGTTCTGAGCAAGCTCACTGTTCTGGCCCTATAGGAAACACAGTAGTGTAGAAGAGTGCTCTTTTCTCTAAAGCAGAGTGTGTTTCTTGTAAGGTGAGCTAGCTTTTGTTCCCCAGTCCTAAATGGAGTTGAGTCACATGCAGTTTCTGGTCCAACCAACAAGGGATGTTTTCTGGAAAGAAAAGTCACTATTTTTCTCCTTTGCCATAAACAGTGCAAATAGCACTCACGTCTATTCCCAGCAAGTACAGTGTATTGGACCTGAAGAGGATCTCCTGTTCTTGTCAGGTTCCTAAGCAGACTTGAACTAGATATGGGCCGTGTGTGTAGGAAGCACAGTTTTTTTGTTTTGAGCAAGCTCACTTTTCGGAACACCTAGGAAACACAGTAGAGTAGAAGAGTGCTCTTTTCTCAAAAGCAGAGTGTGTTTCTTGGAAGTCGAGCTAGCGTTTGTTTCCCAGTCCTAAATGGAGTTGAGTCACATGCAGTTTTTTGTCCTACGAGCAAGATTTGTTTTCTCGTAAGACAAGTCACTATTGTGCTCCAATTGCCATACACAGTGCAAATAGCACTGGCGTCTGTTCCCCGCAAGTACAGTGTATTGGGACTGAAGGGGAGCTACTGTTCTTGTCCGTTTCCTAAGCAGAGTTGAACTAGATATGACCCGTGTGTGTAGGAAGCACAGTTCTTATGTTCTGAGCAAGCTCACTGTTCTGGCCCCAGAGGAAACACAGTAGAGTAGAAGAGTGCTCTTTTCTCTAAAGCAGAGTGTGTTCCTTGTAAGGTGAGCTAGCTTTTGTTTGCCAGTCCAAAATGGAGTTGAATCACATGCAGTTTCTGGTCCTACAAGCAAGAGTTGTTTTTCTGGTAAGAAGAGTCACTATTGCGCTGCCATTGCCATACACAGGACAATTAGCACTGGCGTCTCTTCCCAGCAAGTACAGTGTATTGGACTAAAGAGGATCTACTATTCTTGTCAGGATCCTAAGCAGACTTGAACAAGATAAGGCCGTGTGTATAGGAAGCACAGTTTTTTTGTTCTGAGCAAGCTCACTTTTCGGAACACCTAGGAAACACAGTAGAGTAGAAGAGTGCTCTTTTCTCAAAAGCAGAGTGTGTTTCTTGTAAAGCGAGCTAGAGTTTGTTTCCCAGTCCTACATGGAGTGGAATCACATGCAGTTTCTGGTCCTACGAGCAAGAGTTGTTTTCTGGTAAGAAGAGTCACTATTGCGCTGCCATTGCCATACACAGGACAAATAGCACTGGCGTCCTGTTCCCAGCAAGTATAGTGTATTGGACTGAAGAGGATCTACTGTTCTTGTCAGGTTCCTAAGCAGACTTGAACTAGATATGGCCGTGTGTAGGAAGCACAGTTCTTTTGTTCTGAGTAAGCTCACTGTTCGGACACCATAGGAAACACAGTAGAATAGAAGAGTGCTCTCTTTCTCAAAAGCAGAGTGTGTTTCTTGTAAGGCGAGCTCGCGTTTGTTTCCCAGTCCTAAATGGAGTTGAATCTCATGCAGTTTCTGGTCCTAAGAGCAAGAGTTGTTTTCTGGTAAGGAAAGTCACTATTGCATTCCCCTTGCCGTACATAGTTCAAATAGCTCTCGCGTCTATTCCCAGCAAGTACAGTGTATCGGACTGAAGAGGAGCTACTGTTCTTGTCAGTCTCCTAAGCAGAGTTGAACTAGATATGGCCCGTGTGTGTAGGAAGCACAGTTATTATGTTCTGAACAAGCTCACTGTTCTGGCCCTATAGGAAACACAGTAGAGTAGAAGAGTGCTCTTTTCTCAAAAGCAGAGTGTGTTTTTTGTAAGGCGAGCTAGCGTTTGTTTACTAGTCCTAAATGGAGTTGAATCACATGCAGTTTCTGGTCCTACGAAAAAGAGCTGTTTTCTGGTAAGGAAAGTCACTATTGCGCTCCCATTGCCC
>NW_026737532.1:0-38100 GCF_949786415.1 Peromyscus eremicus | reverse complement strand
ACACACGGGGCATATCTAGTTCAACTCTGCTTAGGAAACTGACAAGAACAGTAGCTTCTCTTCAGTCCAATACACTGTACTTGCTGGGAACAGACGCGAGTGCTATTTGCACTGTGTATGGCAATGGGAGCGCAATAGTGACTCTTCTTAGCTGAAAACAACTCTTGCTCGTAGGACCAGAAACTGCATGGGATTCAACTCCGTTTAGGACTGGGAAACAAACGCTAGCTCGCCTTGCAAGAAACACACTCTGCTTTTGAGAAAACAGCACTCTTCTACTCTCCTGTGTTTCCTATAGGGCCAGAACAGTGAGCTTGCTCAGAACAAAAGAACTGTGCTTCCTACACACACGGGGCATATCTAGTTCAACTCTGCTTAGGAAACTGACCAGAACAGTAGCTTCTCTTCAGTCCAATACACTGTACTTGCTGGGAACAGACGCGAGTGCTATTTGCACTGTGTATGGCAATGGGAGCGCAATAGTGACTCTTCTTAGCAGAAAACAACTCTTGCTCGTAGGACCAGAAACTGCATGGGATTCAACTCCGTTTAGGACTGGGAAACAAACGCTAGCTCGCCTTGCAAGAAACACACTCTGCTTTTGAGAAAACAGCACTCTTCTACTCTCCTGTGTTTCCTATAGGGCCAGAACAGTGAGCTTGCTCAGAACAAAACAACTGTGGTTACTACACACACGGGGCATATCTAGTTCAACTCTGCTTAGGAAACTGACAAGAACAGTAGCTTCTCTTCAGTCCAATACACTGTACTTGCTGGGAACAGACGCGAGTGCTATTTGCACTGTGTATGGCAATGGGAGCGCAATAGTGACTCTTCTTAGCAGAAAACAACTCTTGCTCGTAGGACCAGAATCTGCATGGGATTCTACTCCGTTTAGGACTGGGAAACAAACGCTAGCTCGCCTTGCAAGAAACACACTCTGTTTTTGAGAAAACAGCACTCTTCTACTCTCCTGTGTTTCCTATAGGGCCAGAACAGTGAGCTTGCTCAGAACAAAAGAACTGTGCTTCCTACACACACGGGGCATATCTAGTTCAACTCTGCTTAGGAAACTGACAAGAACAGTAGCTTCTCTTCAGTCCAATACACTGTACTTGCTGGGAACAGGCGCGAGTGCTATTTGCACTGTGTATGGCAATGGGAGCGCAATAGTGACTCTTCTTAGCAGAAAACAACTCTTGCTCGTAGGACCACAAACTGCATGGGATTCAACTCCGTTTAGGACTGGGAAACAAACGCTAGCTCGCCTTGCAAGAAACACACTCTGCTTTTGAGAAAACAGCACTCTTCTACTCTCCTGTGTTTCCTATAGGGCCAGAACAGTGAGCTTGCTCAGAACAAAAGAACTGTGCTTCCTACACACACGGGGCATATCTAGTTCAACTCTGCTTAGGAAACTGACCAGAACAGTAGCTTCTCTTCAGTCCAATACACTGTACTTGCTGGGAACAGACGCGAGTGCTATTTGCACTGTGTATGGCAATGGGAGCGCAATAGTGACTCTTCTTAGCAGAAAACAACTCTTGCTCGTAGGACCAGAATCTGCATGGGATTCAACTCCGTTTAGGACTGGGAAACAAACGCTAGCTCGCCTTGCAAGAAACACACTCTGCTTTTGAGAAAACAGCACTCTTCTACTCTCCTGTGTTTCCTATAGGGCCAGAACAGTGAGCTTGCTCAGAACAAAAGAACTGTGCTTCCTACACACACGGGGCATATCTAGTTCAACTCTGCTTAGGAAAGTGACCAGAACAGTAGCTTCTCTTCAGTCCAATACACTGTACTTGCTGGGAACAGACGTGAGTGCTATTTGCACTGTGTATGGCAATGGGAGCGCAATAGTGACTCTTCTAAGCAGAAAACAACTCTTGCTCGTAGGACCAGAAACTGCATGGGATTCAACTCCGTTTAGGACTGGGAAACAAACGCTAGCTCGCCTTGCAAGAAACACACTCTGCTTTTGAGAAAACAGCACTCTTCTACTCTCCTGTGTTTCCTATAGGGCCAGAACAGTGAGCTTGCTCAGAACAAAAGAACTGTGCTTCCTACACACACGGGGCATATCTAGTTCAACTCTGCTTAGGAAACTGACCAGAACAGTAGCTTCTCTTCAGTCCAATACACTGTACTTGCTGGGAACAGACGCGAGTGCTATTTGCACTGTGTATGGCAATGGGAGCGCAATAGTGACTCTTCTAAGCAGAAAACAACTCTTGCTCGTAGGACCACAAACTGCATGGGATTCAACTCCGTTTAGGACTGGGAAACAAACGCTAGCTCGCCTTGCAAGAAACACACTCTGCTTTTGAGAAAACAGCACTCTTCTACTCTCCTGTGTTTCCTATAGGGCCAGAACAGTGAGCTTGCTCAGAACAAAAGAGCTGTGCTTCCTACACACACGGGGCATATCTAGTTCAACTCTGCTTAGGAAAGTGACCAGAACAGTAGCTTCTCTTCAGTCCAATACACCGTACTTGCTGGGAACAGACGCGAGTGCTATTTGCACTGTGTATGGCAATGGGAGCGCAATAGTGACTCTTCTTAGCAGAAAACAACTCTTGTTCGTAGGATCAGAATCTGCATGGGATTCTACTCCGTTTAGGACTGGGAAACAAACGCTAGCTCGCCTTGCAAGAAACACACTCTGCTTTTGAGAAAACAGCACTCTTCTACTCTCCTGTGTTTCCTATAGGGCCAGAACAGTGAGCTTGCTCAGAACAAAAGAACTGTGCTTCCTACACACACGGGGCATATCTAGTTCAACTCTGCTTAGGAAACTGACAAGAACAGTAGCTTCTCTTCAGTCCAATACACTGTACTTGCTGGGAACAGGCGCGAGTGCTATTTGCACTGTGTATGGCAATGGGAGCGCAATAGTGACTCTTCTTAGCAGAAAACAACTCTTGCTCGTAGGACCAGAAACTGCATGGGATTCAACTCCGTTTAGGACTGGGAAACAAACGCTAGCTCGCCTTGCAAGAAACACACTCTGCTTTTGAGAAAACAGCACTCTTCTACTCTCCTGTGTTTCCTATAGGGCCAGAACAGTGAGCTTGCTCAGAACAAAAGAACTGTGCTTCCTACACACACGGGGCATATCTAGTTCAACTCTGCTTAGGAAACTGACCAGAACAGTAGCTTCTCTTCAGTCCAATACACTGTACTTGCTGGGAACAGACGCGAGTGCTATTTGCACTGTGTATGGCAATGGGAGCGCAATAGTGACTCTTCTTAGCAGAAAACAACTCTTGCTCGTAGGACCACAAACTGCATGGGATTCAACTCCGTTTAGGACTGGGAAACCAACGCTAGCTCGCCTTGCAAGAAACACACTCTGCTTTTGAGAAAACAGCACTCTTCTACTCTCCTGTGTTTCCTATAGGGCCAGAACAGTGAGCTTGCTCAGAACAAAAGAACTGTGCTTCCTACACACACGGGGCATATCTAGTTCAACTCTGCTTAGGAAACTGACCAGAACAGTAGCTTCTCTTCAGTTCAATACACTGTACTTGCTGGGAACAGACGCGAGTGCTATTTGCACTGTGTATGGCAATGGGAGCGCAATAGTGACTCTTCTTAGCAGAAAACAACTCTTGCTCGTAGGACCACAAACTGCATGGGATTCAACTCCGTTTAGGACTGGGAAACCAACGCTAGCTCGCCTTGCAAGAAACACACTCTGCTTTTGAGAAAACAGCACTCTTCTACTCTCCTGTGTTTCCTATAGGGCCAGAACAGTGAGCTTGCTCAGAACAAAAGAACTGTGCTTCCTACACACACGGGGCATATCTACTTCAACTCTGCTTAGGAAACTGACCAGAACAGTAGCTTCTCTTCAGTCCAATACACTGTACTTGCTGGGAACAGACGCGAGTGCTATTTGCACTGTGTATGGCAATGGGAGCGCAATAGTGACTCTTCTTAGCAGAAAACAACTCTTGCTCGTAGGACCAGAATCTGCATGGGATTCAACTCCGTTTAGGACTGGGAAACAAACGCTAGCTCGCCTTGCAAGAAACACACTCTGCTTTTGAGAAAACAGCACTCTTCTACTCTCCTGTGTTTCCTATAGGGCCAGAACAGTGAGCTTGCTCAGAACAAAAGAACTGTGCTTCCTACACACACGGGGCATATCTAGTTCAACTCTGCTTAGGAAACTGACCAGAACAGTAGCTTCTCTTCAGTCCAATACACTGTACTTGCTGGGAACAGACGCGAGTGCTATTTGCACTGTGTATGGCAATGGGAGCGCAATAGTGACTCTTCTTAGCAGAAAACAACTCTTGCTCGTAGGACCAGAAACTGCATGGGATTCAACTCCGTTTAGGACTGGGAAACAAACGCTAGCTCGCCTTGCAAGAAACACACTCTGCTTTTGAGAAAACAGCACTCTTCTACTCTCCTGTGTTTCCTATAGGGCCAGAACAGTGAGCTTGCTCAGAACAAAAGAACTGTGCTTCCTACACACACGGGGCATATCTAGTTCAACTCTGCTTAGGAAACTGACCAGAACAGTAGCTTCTCTTCAGTCCAATACACTGTACTTGCTGGGAACAGACGCGAGTGCTATTTGCACTGTGTATGGCAATGGGAGCGCAATAGTGACTCTTCTTAGCAGAAAACAACTCTTGCTCGTAGGACCAGAAACTGCATGGGATTCAACTCCGTTTAGGACTGGGAAACAAACGCTAGCTCGCCTTGCAAGAAACACACTCTGCTTTTGAGAAAACAGCACTCTTCTACTCTCCTGTGTTTCCTATAGGGCCAGAACAGTGAGCTTGCTCAGAACAAAAGAACTGTGCTTCCTACACACACGGGGCATATCTAGTTCAACTCTGCTTAGGAAACTGACCAGAACAGTAGCTTCTCTTCAGTCCAATACACTGTACTTGCTGGGAACAGTCGCGAGTGCTATTTGCACTGTGTATGGCAATGGGAGCGCAATAGTGACTCTTCTTAGCAGAAAACAACTCTTGCTCGTAGGACCACAAACTGCATGGGATTCAACTCCGTTTAGGACTGGGAAACAAACGCTAGCTCGCCTTGCAAGAAACACACTCTGCTTTTGAGAAAACAGCACTCTTCTACTCTCCTGTGTTTCCTATAGGACCAGAACATTGAGCTTGCTCAGAACAAAAGAACTGTGCTTCCTACACACACGGGGCATATCTAGTTCAACTCTGCTTAGGAAACTGACAAGAACAGTAGCTTCTCTTCAGTCCAATACACTGTACTTGCTGGGAACAGACGCGAGAGCTATTTGCACTGTGTATGGCAATGGGAGCGCAGTAGTGACTCTTCTTAATAGAAAACAACTCTTGCTAGTAGGAGCAGAAACTGCATGGGATTCAACTCCGTTTAGGACTGGGAAACAAACGCTAGCTCGCCTAGCAAGAAACACACTCTGCTTTTGAGAAAACAGCACTCTTCTACTCTCCTGTGTTTCCTATAGGGCCAGAACATTGAGCTTGCTCAGAACAAAAGAACGGTGCTTCCTACACACACGGGGCATATCTAGTTCAACTCTGCTTAGGAAAATGACAAGAACAGTAGCTTCTCTTCAGTCCAATACACTGTACTTGCTGGGAACAGACGCGAGTGCTATTTGCACTGTGTATGGCAATGGGAGCGCAATAGTGACTCTTCTTAGCAGAAAACAACTCTTGCTCGTAGGACCAGAAACTGCATGGGATTCAACTCCGTTTAGGACTGGGAAACAAATGCTAGCTCGCCTTGCAAGAAACACACTCTGCTTTTGAGAAAACAGCACTCTTCTACTCTCCTGTGTTTCCTATAGGGCCAGAACAGTGAGCTTGCTCAGAACAAAAGAACTGTGCTTCCTACACACACGGGGCATATCTAGTTCAACTCTCCTTAGGAAACTGACAAGAACAGTATCTTCTCTTCAGTCCAATACACTGTACTTGCTGGGAACAGACGCGAGTGCTATTTGCACTGTGTATGGCAATGGGAGCGCAATAGTGACTCTTCTTTGGAGAAAACAACTCTTGCTAGTAGGACGAGAAACTGCATGGGATTCAACTCCGTTTAGGACTGGGAAACAAACGCTAGCTTGCCTTGCAAGAAACACACTCTGCTTTTGAGAAAACAGCACTCTTCTACTCTCCTGTGTTTCCTATAGGGCCAGAACAGTGAGCTTGCTCAGAACAAAAGAACTGTGCTTCCTACACACACGGGGCATATCTAGTTCAACTCTGCTTAGGAAACTGACCAGAACAGTAGCTTCTCTTCAGTCCAATACACTGTACTTGCTGGGAACAGACGCGAGTGCTATTTGCACTGTGTATGGCAATGGGAGCGCAATAGTGACTCTTCTTAGCAGAAAACAACTCTTGCTCGTAGGACCAGAATCTGCATGGGATTCAACTCCGTTTAGGACTGGGAAACAAACGCTAGCTCGCCTTGCAAGAAACACACTCTGCTTTTGAGAAAACAGCACTCTTCTACTCTCCTGTGTTTCCTATAGGGCCAGAACAGTGAGCTTGCTCAGAACAAAAGAACTGTGCTTCCTACACACACGGGGCATATCTAGTTCAACTCTGCTTAGGAAAGTGACCAGAACAGTAGCTTCTCTTCAGTCCAATACACTGTACTTGCTGGGAACAGACGTGAGTGCTATTTGCACTGTGTATGGCAATGGGAGCGCAATATTGACTCTTCTAAGCAGAAAACAACTCTTGCTCGTAGGACCAGAAACTGCATGGGATTCAACTCCGTTTAGGACTGGGAAACAAACGCTAGCTCGCCTTGCAAGAAACACACTCTGCTTTTGAGAAAACAGCACTCTTCTACTCTCCTGTGTTTCCTATAGGGCCAGAACAGTGAGCTTGCTCAGAACAAAAGAACTGTGCTTCCTACACACACGGGGCATATCTAGTTCAACTCTGCTTAGGAAACTGACCAGAACAGTAGCTTCTCTTCAGTCCAATACACTGTACTTGCTGGGAACAGACGCGAGTGCTATTTGCACTGTGTATGGCAATGGGAGCGCAATAGTGACTCTTCTTAGCAGAAAACAACTCTTGCTCGTAGGACCACAAACTGCATGGGATTCAACTCCGTTTAGGACTGGGAAACAAACGCTAGCTCGCCTTGCAAGAAACACACTCTGCTTTTGAGAAAACAGCACTCTTCTACTCTCCTGTGTTTCCTATAGGGCCAGAACAGTGAGCTTGCTCAGAACAAAAGAACTGTGCTTCCTACACACACGGGGCATATCTAGTTCAACTCTGCTTAGGAAACTGACCAGAACAGTAGCTTCTCTTCAGTCCAATACACTGTACTTGCTGGGAACAGTCGCGAGTGCTATTTGCACTGTGTATGGCAATGGGAGCGCAATAGTGACTCTTCTTAGCAGAAAACAACTCTTGCTCGTAGGACCAGAAACTGCATGGGATTCAACTCCGTTTAGGACTGGGAAACAAACGCTAGCTCGCCTTGCAAGAAACACACTCTGCTTTTGAGAAAACAGCACTCTTCTACTCTCCTGTGTTTCCTATAGGGCCAGAACAGTGAGCTTGCTCAGAACAAAAGAACTGTGCTTCCTACACACACGGGGCATATCTAGTTCAACTCTGCTTAGGAAACTGACCAGAACAGTAGCTTCTCTTCAGTCCAATACACTGTACTTGCTGGGAACAGGCGCGAGTGCTATTTGCACTGTGTATGGCAATGGGAGCGCAATAGTGACTCTTCTTAGCAGAAAACAACTCTTGCTCGTAGGACCAGAAACTGCATGGGATTCAACTCCGTTTAGGACTGGGAAACAAACGCTAGCTCGCCTTGCAAGAAACACACTCTGCTTTTGAGAAAACAGCACTCTTCTACTCTCCTGTGTTTCCTATAGGGCCAGAACAGTGAGCTTGCTCAGAACAAAAGAACTGTGCTTCCTACACACACGGGGCATATCTAGTTCAACTCTGCTTAGGAAACTGACCAGAACAGTAGCTTCTCTTCAGTCCAATACACTGTACTTGCTGGGAACAGGCGCGAGTGCTATTTGCACTGTGTATGGCAATGGGAGCGCAATAGTGACTCTTCTTAGCAGAAAACAACTCTTGCTCGTAGGATCAGAATCTGCATGGGATTCTACTCCGTTTAGGACTGGGAAACAAACGCTAGCTCGCCTTGCAAGAAACACACTCTGCTTTTGAGAAAACAGCACTCTTCTACTCTCCTGTGTTTCCTATAGGGCCAGAACAGTGAGCTTGCTCAGAACAAAAGAACTGTGCTTCCTACACACCCGGGGCATATCTAGTTCAACTCTGCTTAGGAAACTGACAAGAACAGTAGCTTCTCTTCAGTCCAATACACTGTACTTGCTGGGAACAGGCGCGAGTGCTATTTGCACTGTGTATGGCAATGGGAGCGCAATAGTGACTCTTCTTAGCAGAAAACAACTCTTGCTCGTAGGACCAGAAACTGCATGGGATTCAACTCCGTTTAGGACTGGGAAACAAACGCTAGCTCGCCTTGCAAGAAACACACTCTGCTTTTGAGAAAACAGCACTCTTCTACTCTCCTGTGTTTCCTATAGGGCCAGAACAGTGAGCTTGCTCAGAACAAAAGAACTGTGCTTCCTACACACACGGGGCATATCTAGTTCAACTCTGCTTAGGAAACTGACCAGAACAGTAGCTTCTCTTCAGTCCAATACACTGTACTTGCTGGGAACAGACGCGAGTGCTATTTGCACTGTGTATGGCAATGGGAGCGCAATAGTGACTCTTCTTAGCAGAAAACAACTCTTGCTCGTAGGACGACAAACTGCATGGGATTCAACTCCGTTTAGGACTGGGAAACAAACGCTAGCTCGCCTTGCAAGAAACACACTCTGCTTTTGAGAAAACAGCACTCTTCTACTCTCCTGTGTTTCCTATAGGGCCAGAACAGTGAGCTTGCTCAGAACAAAAGAACTGTGCTTCCTACACACACGGGGCATATCTAGTTCAACTCTGCTTAGGAAACTGACCAGAACAGTAGCTTCTCTTCAGTCCAATACACTGTACTTGCTGGGAACAGACGCGAGTGCTATTTGCACTGTGTATGGCAATGGGAGCGCAATAGTGACTCTTCTTAGCAGAAAACAACTCTTGCTCGTAGGACCACAAACTGCATGGGATTCAACTCCGTTTAGGACTGGGAAACAAACGCTAGCTCGCCTTGCAAGAAACACACTCTGCTTTTGAGAAAACAGCACTCTTCTACTCTCCTGTGTTTCCTATAGGGCCAGAACAGTGAGCTTGCTCAGAACAAAAGAACTGTGCTTCCTACACACACGGGGCATATCTAGTGCAACTCTGCTTAGGAAACTGACAAGAACAGTAGCTTCTCTTCAGTCCAATACACTGTACTTGCTGGGAACAGACGCGAGTGCTATTTGCACTGTGTATGGCAATGGGAGCGCAATAGTGACTCTTCTTAGCAGAAAACAACTCTTGCTCGTAGGATCAGAATCTGCAAGGGATTCTACTCCGTTTAGGACTGGGAAACAAACGCTAGCTCGCCTTGCAAGAAACACACTCTGCTTTTGAGAAAACAGCACTCTTCTACTCTCCTGTGTTTCCTATAGGGCCAGAACAGTGAGCTTGCTCAGAACAAAAGAACTGTGCTTCCTACACACACGGGGCATATCTAGTTCAACTCTGCTTAGGAAACTGACCAGAACAGTAGCTTCTCTTCAGTTCAATACACTGTACTTGCTGGGAACAGACGCGAGTGCTATTTGCACTGTGTATGGCAATGGGAGCGCAATAGTGACTCTTCTTAGCAGAAAACAACTCTTGCTCGTAGGACCAGAAACTGCATGGGATTCAACTCCGTTTAGGACTGGGAAACAAACGCTAGCTCGCCTTGCAAGAAACACACTCTGCTTTTGAGAAAACAGCACTCTTCTACTCTCCTGTGTTTCCTATAGGGCCAGAACAGTGAGCTTGCTCAGAACAAAAGAACTGTGCTTCCTACACACACGGGGCATATCTAGTTCAACTCTGCTTAGGAAACTGACCAGAACAGTAGCTTCTCTTCAGTCCAATACACTGTACTTGCTGGGAACAGACGCTAGTGCTATTTGCACTGTGTATGGCAATGGGAGCGCAATAGTGACTCTTCTTAGCAGAAAACAACTCTTGCTCGTAGGACCAGAATCTTCATGGGATTCAACTCCGTTTAGGACTGGGAAACAAACGCTAGCTCGCCTTGCAAGAAACACACTCTGCTTTTGAGAAAACAGCACTCTTCTACTCTCCTGTGTTTCCTATAGGGCCAGAACAGTGAGCTTGCTCAGAACAAAAGAACTGTGCTTCCTACACACACGGGGCATATCTAGTTCAACTCTGCTTAGGAAACTGACAAGAACAGTAGCTTCTCTTCAGTCCAATACACTGTACTTGCTGGGAACAGACGCGAGTGCTATTTGCACTGTGTATGGCAATGGGAGCGCAATAGTGACTCTTCTTAGCAGAAAACAACTCTTGCTCGTAGGACCACAAACTGCATGGGATTCAACTCCGTTTAGGACTGGGAAACAAACGCTAGCTCGCCTTGCAAGAAACACACTCTGCTTTTGAGAAAACAGCACTCTTCTACTCTCCTGTGTTTCCTATAGGGCCAGAACAGTGAGCTTGCTCAGAACAAAAGAACTGTGCTTCCTACACACACGGGGCATATCTAGTTCAACTCTGCTTAGGAAACTGACCAGAACAGTAGCTTCTCTTCAGTCCAATACACTGTACTTGCTGGGAACAGACGCGAGTGCTATTTGCACTGTGTATGGCAATGGGAGCGCAATAGTGACTCTTCTTAGCAGAAAACAACTCTTGCTCGTAGGACCACAAACTGCATGGGATTCAACTCCGTTTAGGACTGGGAAACAAACGCTAGCTCGCCTTGCAAGAAACACACTCTGCTTTTGAGAAAACAGCACTCTTCTACTCTCCTGTGTTTCCTATAGGGCCAGAACAGTGAGCTTGCTCAGAACCAAAGAACTGTGCTTCCTACACACACGGGGCATATCTAGTTCAACTCTGCTTAGGAAACTGACAAGAACAGTAGCTTCTCTTCAGTCCAATACACTGTACTTGCTGGGAACAGACGCGAGTGCTATTTGCACTGTGTATGGCAATGGGAGCGCAATAGTGACTCTTCTTAGCAGAAAACAACTCTTGCTCGTAGGACCAGAAACTGCATGGGATTCAACTCCGTTTAGGACTGGGAAACAAACGCTAGCTCGCCTTGCAAGAAACACACTCTGCTTTTGAGAAAACAGCACTCTTCTACTCTCCTGTGTTTCCTATAGGGCCAGAACAGTGAGCTTGCTCAGAACAAAAGAACTGTGCTTCCTACACACACGGGGCATATCTAGTTCAACTCTGCTTAGGAAACTGACCAGAACAGTAGCTTCTCTTCAGTCCAATACACTGTACTTGCTGGGAACAGACGCTAGTGCTATTTGCACTGTGTATGGCAATGGGAGCGCAATAGTGACTCTTCTTAGCAGAAAACAACTCTTGCTCGTAGGACCAGAATCTTCATGGGATTCAACTCCGTTTAGGACTGGGAAACAAACGCTAGCTCGCCTTGCAAGAAACACACTCTGCTTTTGAGAAAACAGCACTCTTCTACTCTCCTGTGTTTCCTATAGGGCCAGAACAGTGAGCTTGCTCAGAACAAAAGAACTGTGCTTCCTACACACACGGGGCATATCTAGTTCAACTCTGCTTAGGAAACTGACAAGAACAGTAGCTTCTCTTCAGTCCAATACACTGTACTTGCTGGGAACAGACGCGAGTGCTATTTGCACTGTGTATGGCAATGGGAGCGCAATAGTGACTCTTCTTAGCAGAAAACAACTCTTGCTCGTAGGACCACAAACTGCATGGGATTCAACTCCGTTTAGGACTGGGAAACAAACGCTAGCTCGCCTTGCAAGAAACACACTCTGCTTTTGAGAAAACAGCACTCTTCTACTCTCCTGTGTTTCCTATAGGGCCAGAACAGTGAGCTTGCTCAGAACAAAAGAACTGTGCTTCCTACACACACGGGGCATATCTAGTTCAACTCTGCTTAGGAAACTGACCAGAACAGTAGCTTCTCTTCAGTCCAATACACTGTACTTGCTGGGAACAGACGCGAGTGCTATTTGCACTGTGTATGGCAATGGGAGCGCAATAGTGACTCTTCTTAGCAGAAAACAACTCTTGCTCGTAGGACCACAAACTGCATGGGATTCAACTCCGTTTAGGACTGGGAAACAAACGCTAGCTCGCCTTGCAAGAAACACACTCTGCTTTTGAGAAAACAGCACTCTTCTACTCTCCTGTGTTTCCTATAGGGCCAGAACAGTGAGCTTGCTCAGAACCAAAGAACTGTGCTTCCTACACACACGGGGCATATCTAGTTCAACTCTGCTTAGGAAACTGACAAGAACAGTAGCTTCTCTTCAGTCCAATACACTGTACTTGCTGGGAACAGACGCGAGTGCTATTTGCACTGTGTATGGCAATGGGAGCGCAATAGTGACTCTTCTTAGCTGAAAACAACTCTTGCTCGTAGGACCAGAAACTGCATGGGATTCAACTCCGTTTAGGACTGGGAAACAAACGCTAGCTCGCCTTGCAAGAAACACACTCTGCTTTTGAGAAAACAGCACTCTTCTACTCTCCTGTGTTTCCTATAGGGCCAGAACAGTGAGCTTGCTCAGAACAAAAGAACTGTGCTTCCTACACACACGGGGCATATCTAGTTCAACTCTGCTTAGGAAACTGACCAGAACAGTAGCTTCTCTTCAGTCCAATACACTGTACTTGCTGGGAACAGACGCGAGTGCTATTTGCACTGTGTATGGCAATGGGAGCGCAATAGTGACTCTTCTTAGCAGAAAACAACTCTTGCTCGTAGGACCAGAAACTGCATGGGATTCAACTCCGTTTAGGACTGGGAAACAAACGCTAGCTCGCCTTGCAAGAAACACACTCTGCTTTTGAGAAAACAGCACTCTTCTACTCTCCTGTGTTTCCTATAGGGCCAGAACAGTGAGCTTGCTCAGAACAAAACAACTGTGGTTACTACACACACGGGGCATATCTAGTTCAACTCTGCTTAGGAAACTGACAAGAACAGTAGCTTCTCTTCAGTCCAATACACTGTACTTGCTGGGAACAGACGCGAGTGCTATTTGCACTGTGTATGGCAATGGGAGCGCAATAGTGACTCTTCTTAGCAGAAAACAACTCTTGCTCGTAGGACCAGAATCTGCATGGGATTCTACTCCGTTTAGGACTGGGAAACAAACGCTAGCTCGCCTTGCAAGAAACACACTCTGTTTTTGAGAAAACAGCACTCTTCTACTCTCCTGTGTTTCCTATAGGGCCAGAACAGTGAGCTTGCTCAGAACAAAAGAACTGTGCTT
This sequence comes from Peromyscus eremicus, assembly GCF_949786415.1. Classification (NCBI taxonomy): domain Eukaryota; kingdom Metazoa; phylum Chordata; class Mammalia; order Rodentia; family Cricetidae; genus Peromyscus; species Peromyscus eremicus. Next base: position 24,650 of record NW_026737532.1, on the reverse strand, counting down.
CCTACACACACGGGGCATATCTAGTTCAACTCTGCTTAGGAAACTGACAAGAACAGTAGCTTCTCTTCAGTCCAATACACTGTACTTGCTGGGAACAGGCGCGAGTGCTATTTGCACTGTGTATGGCAATGGGAGCGCAATAGTGACTCTTCTTAGCAGAAAACAACTCTTGCTCGTAGGACCACAAACTGCATGGGATTCAACTCCGTTTAGGACTGGGAAACAAACGCTAGCTCGCCTTGCAAGAAACACACTCTGCTTTTGAGAAAACAGCACTCTTCTACTCTCCTGTGTTTCCTATAGGGCCAGAACAGTGAGCTTGCTCAGAACAAAAGAACTGCTTCCTACACACACGGGGCATATCTAGTTCAACTCTGCTTAGGAAACTGACCAGAACAGTAGCTTCTCTTCAGTCCAATACACTGTACTTGCTGGGAACAGACGCGAGTGCTATTTGCACTGTGTATGGCAATGGGAGCGCAATAGTGACTCTTCTTAGCAGAAAACAACTCTTGCTCGTAGGACCAGAATCTGCATGGGATTCAACTCCGTTTAGGACTGGGAAACAAACGCTAGCTCGCCTTGCAAGAAACACACTCTGCTTTTGAGAAAACAGCACTCTTCTACTCTCCTGTGTTTCCTATAGGGCCAGAACAGTGAGCTTGCTCAGAACAAAAGAACTGTGCTTCCTACACACACGGGGCATATCTAGTTCAACTCTGCTTAGGAAAGTGACCAGAACAGTAGCTTCTCTTCAGTCCAATACACTGTACTTGCTGGGAACAGACGTGAGTGCTATTTGCACTGTGTATGGCAATGGGAGCGCAATAGTGACTCTTCTAAGCAGAAAACAACTCTTGCTCGTAGGACCAGAAACTGCATGGGATTCAACTCCGTTTAGGACTGGGAAACAAACGCTAGCTCGCCTTGCAAGAAACACACTCTGCTTTTGAGAAAACAGCACTCTTCTACTCTCCTGTGTTTCCTATAGGGCCAGAACAGTGAGCTTGCTCAGAACAAAAGAACTGTGCTTCCTACACACACGGGGCATATCTAGTTCAACTCTGCTTAGGAAACTGACCAGAACAGTAGCTTCTCTTCAGTCCAATACACTGTACTTGCTGGGAACAGACGCGAGTGCTATTTGCACTGTGTATGGCAATGGGAGCGCAATAGTGACTCTTCTAAGCAGAAAACAACTCTTGCTCGTAGGACCACAAACTGCATGGGATTCAACTCCGTTTAGGACTGGGAAACAAACGCTAGCTCGCCTTGCAAGAAACACACTCTGCTTTTGAGAAAACAGCACTCTTCTACTCTCCTGTGTTTCCTATAGGGCCAGAACAGTGAGCTTGCTCAGAACAAAAGAGCTGTGCTTCCTACACACACGGGGCATATCTAGTTCAACTCTGCTTAGGAAAGTGACCAGAACAGTAGCTTCTCTTCAGTCCAATACACCGTACTTGCTGGGAACAGACGCGAGTGCTATTTGCACTGTGTATGGCAATGGGAGCGCAATAGTGACTCTTCTTAGCAGAAAACAACTCTTGTTCGTAGGATCAGAATCTGCATGGGATTCTACTCCGTTTAGGACTGGGAAACAAACGCTAGCTCGCCTTGCAAGAAACACACTCTGCTTTTGAGAAAACAGCACTCTTCTACTCTCCTGTGTTTCCTATAGGGCCAGAACAGTGAGCTTGCTCAGAACAAAAGAACTGTGCTTCCTACACACACGGGGCATATCTAGTTCAACTCTGCTTAGGAAACTGACAAGAACAGTAGCTTCTCTTCAGTCCAATACACTGTACTTGCTGGGAACAGGCGCGAGTGCTATTTGCACTGTGTATGGCAATGGGAGCGCAATAGTGACTCTTCTTAGCAGAAAACAACTCTTGCTCGTAGGACCAGAAACTGCATGGGATTCAACTCCGTTTAGGACTGGGAAACAAACGCTAGCTCGCCTTGCAAGAAACACACTCTGCTTTTGAGAAAACAGCACTCTTCTACTCTCCTGTGTTTCCTATAGGGCCAGAACAGTGAGCTTGCTCAGAACAAAAGAACTGTGCTTCCTACACACACGGGGCATATCTAGTTCAACTCTGCTTAGGAAACTGACCAGAACAGTAGCTTCTCTTCAGTCCAATACACTGTACTTGCTGGGAACAGACGCGAGTGCTATTTGCACTGTGTATGGCAATGGGAGCGCAATAGTGACTCTTCTTAGCAGAAAACAACTCTTGCTCGTAGGACCAGAAACTGCATGGGATTCAACTCCGTTTAGGACTGGGAAACCAACGCTAGCTCGCCTTGCAAGAAACACACTCTGCTTTTGAGAAAACAGCACTCTTCTACTCTCCTGTGTTTCCTATAGGGCCAGAACAGTGAGCTTGCTCAGAACAAAAGAACTGTGCTTCCTACACACACGGGGCATATCTAGTTCAACTCTGCTTAGGAAACCGACAAGAACAGTAGCTTCTCTTCAGTCCAATACACTGTACTTGCTGGGAACAGACGCGAGTGCTATTTGCACTGTGTATGGCAATGGGAGCGCAATAGTGACTCTTCTTAGCAGAAAACAACTCTTGCTCGTAGGACCAGAAACTGCATGGGATTCAACTCCGTTTAGGACTGGGAAACAAACGCTAGCTCGCCTTGCAAGAAACACACTCTGCTTTTGAGAAAACAGCACTCTTCTACTCTCCTGTGTTTCCTATAGGGCCAGAACAGTGAGCTTGCTCAGAACAAAAGAACTGTGCTTCCTACACACACGGGGCATATCTAGTTCAACTCTGCTTAGGAAACTGACAAGAACAGTAGCTTCTCTTCAGTCCAATACACTGTACTTGCTGGGAACAGACGCGAGTGCTATTTGCACTGTGTATGGCAATGGGAGCGCAATAGTGACTCTTCTTAGCAGAAAACAACTCTTGCTCGTAGGACCAGAAACTGCATGGGATTCAACTCCGTTTAGGACTGGGAAACAAACGCTAGCTCGCCTTGCAAGAAACACACTCTGCTTTTGAGAAAACAGCACTCTTCTACTCTCCTGTGTTTCCTATAGGGCCAGAACAGTGAGCTTGCTCAGAACAAAAGAACTGTGCTTCCTACACACACGGGGCATATCTAGTTCAACTCTGCTTAGGAAACTGACCAGAACAGTAGCTTCTCTTCAGTCCAATACACTGTACTTGCTGGGAACAGACGCGAGTGCTATTTGCACTGTGTATGGCAATGGGAGCGCAATAGTGACTCTTCTTAGCAGAAAACAACTCTTGTTCGTAGGATCAGAATCTGCATGGGATTCTACTCCGTTTAGGACTGGGAAACAAACGCTAGCTCGCCTTGCAAGAAACACACTCTGCTTTTGAGAAAACAGCACTCTTCTACTCTCCTGTGTTTCCTATAGGGCCAGAACAGTGAGCTTGCTCAGAACAAAAGAACTGTGCTTCCTACACACACGGGGCATATCTAGTTCAACTCTGCTTAGGAAACTGACCAGAACAGTAGCTTCTCTTCAGTCCAATACACTGTACTTGCTGGGAACAGACGCGAGTGCTATTTGCACTGTGTATGGCAATGGGAGCGCAATAGTGACTCTTCTTAGCAGAAAACAACTCTTGCTCGTAGGACCACAAACTGCATGGGATTCAACTCCGTTTAGGACTGGGAAACCAACGCTAGCTCGCCTTGCAAGAAACACACTCTGCTTTTGAGAAAACAGCACTCTTCTACTCTCCTGTGTTTCCTATAGGGCCAGAACAGTGAGCTTGCTCAGAACAAAAGAACTGTGCTTCCTACACACACGGGGCATATCTAGTTCAACTCTGCTTACGAAACCGACAAGAACAGTAGCTTCTCTTCAGTCCAATACACTGTACTTGCTGGGAACAGACGCGAGTGCTATTTGCACTGTGTATGGCAATGGGAGCGCAATAGTGACTCTTCTTAGCAGAAAACAACTCTTGCTCGTAGGACGACAAACTGCATGGGATTCAACTCCGTTTAGGACTGGGAAACAAACGCTAGCTCGCCTTGCAAGAAACACACTCTGCTTTTGAGAAAACAGCACTCTTCTACTCTCCTGTGTTTCCTATAGGGCCAGAACAGTGAGCTTGCTCAGAACAAAAGAACTGTGCTTCCTACACACACGGGGCATATCTAGTTCAACTCTGCTTAGGAAACTGACCAGAACAGTAGCTTCTCTTCAGTCCAATACACTGTACTTGCTGGGAACAGACGCGAGTGCTATTTGCACTGTGTATGGCAATGGGAGCGCAATAGTGACTCTTCTTAGCAGAAAACAACTCTTGCTCGTAGGACCACAAACTGCATGGGATTCAACTCCGTTTAGGACTGGGAAACAAACGCTAGCTCGCCTTGCAAGAAACACACTCTGCTTTTGAGAAAACAGCACTCTTCTACTCTCCTGTGTTTCCTATAGGGCCAGAACAGTGAGCTTGCTCAGAACAAAACAACTGTGCTTCCTACACACACGGGGCATATCTAGTTCAACTCTGCTTAGGAAACTGACCAGAACTGTAGCTTCTCTTCAGTCCAATACACTGTACTTGCTGGGAACAGACGCGAGTGCTATTTGCACTGTGTATGGCAATGGGAGCGCAATAGTGACTCTTCTTAGCAGAAAACAACTCTTGCTCGTAGGATCAGAATCTGCATGGGATTCTACTCCGTTTAGGACTGGGAAACAAACGCTAGCTCGCCTTGCAAGAAACACACTCTGCTTTTGAGAAAACAGCACTCTTCTACTCTCCTGTGTTTCCTATAGGGCCAGAACAGTGAGCTTGCTCAGAACAAAAGAACTGTGCTTCCTACACACACGGGGCATATCTAGTTCAACTCTGCTTAGGAAACTGACCAGAACAGTAGCTTCTCTTCAGTTCAATACACTGTACTTGCTGGGAACAGACGCGAGTGCTATTTGCACTGTGTATGGCAATGGGAGCGCAATAGTGACTCTTCTTAGCAGAAAACAACTCTTGCTCGTAGGATCAGAATCTGCATGGGATTCTACTCCGTTTAGGACTGGGAAACAAACGCTAGCTCGCCTTGCAAGAAACACACTCTGCTTTTGAGAAAACAGCACTCTTCTACTCTCCTGTGTTTCCTATAGGGCCAGAACAGTGAGCTTGCTCAGAACAAAAGAACTGTGCTTCCTACACACACGGGGCATATCTAGTTCAACTCTGCTTAGGAAACTGACCAGAACAGTAGCTTCTCTTCAGTTCAATACACTGTACTTGCTGGGAACAGACGCGAGTGCTATTTGCACTGTGTATGGCAATGGGAGCGCAATAGTGACTCTTCTTAGCAGAAAACAACTCTTGCTCGTAGGACCACAAACTGCATGGGATTCAACTCCGTTTAGGACTGGGAAACCAACGCTAGCTCGCCTTGCAAGAAACACACTCTGCTTTTGAGAAAACAGCACTCTTCTACTCTCCTGTGTTTCCTATAGGGCCAGAACAGTGAGCTTGCTCAGAACAAAAGAACTGTGCTTCCTACACACACGGGGCATATCTAGTTCAACTCTGCTTAGGAAACTGACCAGAACAGTAGCTTCTCTTCAGTCCAATACACTGTACTTGCTGGGAACAGACGTGAGTGCTATTTGCACTGTGTATGGCAATGGGAGCGCAATAGTGACTCTTCTTAGCAGAAAACAACTCTTGCTCGTAGGACCAGAAACTGCATGGGATTCAACTCCGTTTAGGACTGGGAAACAAACGCTAGCTCGCCTTGCAAGAAACACACTCTGCTTTTGAGAAAACAGCACTCTTCTACTCTCCTGTGTTTCCTATAGGGCCAGAACAGTGAGCTTGCTCAGAACAAAAGAACTGTGCTTCCTACACACACGGGGCATATCTAGTTCAACTCTGCTTAGGAAACTGACCAGAACAGTAGCTTCTCTTCAGTCCAATACACTGTACTTGCTGGGAACAGACGTGAGTGCTATTTGCACTGTGTATGGCAATGGGAGCGCAATAGTGACTCTTCTAAGCAGAAAACAACTCTTGCTCGTAGGACCAGAAACTGCATGGGATTCAACTCCGTTTAGGACTGGGAAACAAACGCTAGCTCGCCTTGCAAGAAACACACTCTGCTTTTGAGAAAACAGCACTCTTCTACTCTCCTGTGTTTCCTATAGGGCCAGAACAGTGAGCTTGCTCAGAACAAAAGAACTGTGCTTCCTACACACACGGGGCATATCTAGTTCAACTCTGCTTAGGAAACTGACCAGAACAGTAGCTTCTCTTCAGTCCAATACACTGTACTTGCTGGGAACAGACGCGAGTGCTATTTGCACTGTGTATGGCAATGGGAGCGCAATAGTGACTCTTCTTAGCAGAAAACAACTCTTGCTCGTAGGACCAGAAACTGCATGGGATTCAACTCCGTTTAGGACTGGGAAACAAACGCTAGCTCGCCTTGCAAGAAACACACTCTGCTTTTGAGAAAACAGCACTCTTCTACTCTCCTGTGTTTCCTATAGGGCCAGAAAAGTGAGCTTGCTCAGAACAAAAGAACTGTGCTTCCTACACACACGGGGCATATCTAGTTCAACTCTGCTTAGGAAACTGACCAGAACAGTAGCTTCTCTTCAGTCCAATACACTGTACTTGCTGGGAACAGACGCGAGTGCTATTTGCACTGTGTATGGCAATGGGAGCGCAATAGTGACTCTTCTTAGCAGAAAACAACTCTTGCTCGTAGGACCAGAAACTGCATGGGATTCAACTCCGTTTAGGACTGGGAAACAAACGCTAGCTCGCCTTGCAAGAAACACACTCTGCTTTTGAGAAAACAGCACTCTTCTACTCTCCTGTGTTTCCTATAGGGCCAGAACAGTGAGCTTGCTCAGAACAAAAGAACTGTGCTTCCTACACACACGGGGCATATCTAGTTCAACTCTGCTTAGGAAACTGACCAGAACAGTAGCTTCTCTTCAGTCCAATACACTGTACTTGCTGGGAACAGACGCGAGTGCTATTTGCACTGTGTATGGCAATGGGAGCGCAATAGTGACTCTTCTTAGCAGAAAACAACTCTTGCTCGTAGGACCACAAACTGCATGGGATTCAACTCCGTTTAGGACTGGGAAACAAACGCTAGCTCGCCTTGCAAGAAACACACTCTGCTTTTGAGAAAACAGCACTCTTCTACTCTCCTGTGTTTCCTATAGGACCAGAACATTGAGCTTGCTCAGAACAAAAGAACTGTGCTTCCTACACACACGGGGCATATCTAGTTCAACTCTGCTTAGGAAACTGACAAGAACAGTAGCTTCTCTTCAGTCCAATACACTGTACTTGCTGGGAACAGACGCGAGAGCTATTTGCACTGTGTATGGCAATGGGAGCGCAGTAGTGACTCTTCTTAGTAGAAAACAACTCTTGCTAGTAGGAGCAGAAACTGCATGGGATTCAACTCCGTTTAGGACTGGGAAACAAACGCTAGCTCGCCTAGCAAGAAACACACTCTGCTTTTGAGAAAACAGCACTCTTCTACTCTCCTGTGTTTCCTATAGGGCCAGAACATTGAGCTTGCTCAGAACAAAAGAACGGTGCTTCCTACACACACGGGGCATATCTAGTTCAACTCTGCTTAGGAAAATGACAAGAACAGTAGCTTCTCTTCAGTCCAATACACTGTACTTGCTGGGAACAGACGCGAGTGCTATTTGCACTGTGTATGGCAATGGGAGCGCAATAGTGACTCTTCTTAGCAGAAAACAACTCTTGCTCGTAGGACCAGAAACTGCATGGGATTCAACTCCGTTTAGGACTGGGAAACAAATGCTAGCTCGCCTTGCAAGAAACACACTCTGCTTTTGAGAAAACAGCACTCTTCTACTCTCCTGTGTTTCCTATAGGGCCAGAACAGTGAGCTTGCTCAGAACAAAAGAACTGTGCTTCCTACACACACGGGGCATATCTAGTTCAACTCTCCTTAGGAAACTGACAAGAACAGTATCTTCTCTTCAGTCCAATACACTGTACTTGCTGGGAACAGACGCGAGTGCTATTTGCACTGTGTATGGCAATGGGAGCGCAATAGTGACTCTTCTTTGGAGAAAACAACTCTTGCTAGTAGGACCAGAAACTGCATGGGATTCAACTCCGTTTAGGACTGGGAAACAAACGCTAGCTCGCCTTGCAAGAAACACACTCTGCTTTTGAGAAAACAGCACTCTTCTACTCTCCTGTGTTTCCTATAGGGCCAGAACATTGAGCTTGCTCAGAACAAAAGAACTGTGCTTCCTACACACACGGGGCATATCTAGTTCAACTCTGCTTAGGAAACTGACAAGAACAGTAGCTTCTCTTCAGTCCAATACACTGTACTTGCTGGGAACAGACGCGAGTGCTATTTGCACTGTGTATGGCAATGGGAGCGCAATAGTGACTCTTCTTAGCAGAAAACAACTCTTGCTAGTAGGAGCAGAAACTGCATGGGATTCAACTCCGTTTAGGACTGGGAAACAAACGCTAGCTCGCCTTGCAAGAAACACACTCTGCTTTTGAGAAAACAGCACTCTTCTACTCTCCTGTGTTTCCTATAGGACCAGAACATTGAGCTTGCTCAGAACAAAAGAACTGTGCTTCCTACACACACGGGGCATATCTAGTTCAACTCTGCTTAGGAAACTGACCAGAACAGTAGCTTCTCTTCAGTCCAATACACTGTACTTGCTGGGAACAGACGCGAGTGCTATTTGCACTGTGTATGGCAATGGGAGCGCAATAGTGACTCTTCTTAGCAGAAAACAACTCTTGCTCGTAGGACCAGAAACTGCATGGGATTCAACTCCGTTTAGGACTGGGAAACAAACGCTAGCTCGCCTTGCAAGAAACACACTCTGCTTTTGAGAAAACAGCACTCTTCTACTCTCCTGTGTTTCCTATAGGGCCAGAACAGTGAGCTTGCTCAGAACAAAAGAACTGTGCTTCCTACACACACGGGGCATATCTAGTTCAACTCTGCTTAGGAAACTGACAAGAACAGTAGCTTCTCTTCAGTCCAATACACTGTACTTGCTGGGAACAGACGCGAGTGCTATTTGCACTGTGTATGGCAATGGGAGCGCAATAGTGACTCTTCTTAGCAGAAAACAACTCTTGCTCGTAGGACCAGAAACTGCATGGGATTCAACTCCGTTTAGGACTGGGAAACAAATGCTAGCTCGCCTTGCAAGAAACACACTCTGCTTTTGAGAAAACAGCACTCTTCTACTCTCCTGTGTTTCCTATAGGGCCAGAACAGTGAGCTTGCTCAGAACAAAAGAACTGTGCTTCCTACACACACGGGGCATATCTAGTTCAACTCTGCTTAGGAAACTGACAAGAACAGTAGCTTCTCTTCAGTCCAATACACTGTACTTGCTGGGAACAAACGCGAGTGCTATTTGCACTGTGTATGGCAAAGGGAGCGCAATAGTGACTCTTCTTTGGAGAAAACAACTCTTGCTAGTAGGACCAGAAACTGCATGGGATTCAACTCCGTTTAGGACTGGGAAACAAACGCTAGCTCGCCTTGCAAGAAACACACTCTGCTTTTGAGAAAACAGCACTCTTCTACTCTCCTGTGTTTCCTATAGGGCCAGAACAGTGAGCTTGCTCAGAACAAAAGAACTGTGCTTCCTACACACACGGGGCATATCTAGTTCAACTCTGCTTAGGAAACTGACCAGAACAGTAGCTTCTCTTCAGTCCAATACACTGTACTTGCTGGGAACAGACGCGAGTGCTATTTGCACTGTGTATGGCAATGGGAGCGCAATAGTGACTCTTCTTAGCAGAAAACAACTCTTGCTCGTAGGACCACAAACCGCATGGGATTCAACTCCGTTTAGGACTGGGAAACAAACGCTAGCTCGCCTTGCAAGAAACACACTCTGCTTTTGAGAAAACAGCACTCTTTTACTCTCCTGTGTTTCCTATAGGGCCAGAAGAGTGAGCTTGCTCAGAACAAAAGAACTGTGCTTCCTACATCACGGGGCATATCTAGTTCAACTCTGCTTAGGAAACTGACAAGAACAGTAGCTTCTCTTCAGTCCAATACACTGTACTTGCTGGGAACAGACGCGAGTGCTATTTGCACTGTGTATGGCAATGGGAGCGCAATAGTGACTCTTCTTAGCAGAAAACAACTCTTGCTCGTAGGACCAGAAACTGCATGGGATTCAACTCCGTTTAGGACTGGGAAACAAATGTTAGCTCGCCTTGCAAGAAACACACTCTGCTTTTGAGAAAACAGCACTCTTCTACTCTCCTGTGTTTCCTATAGGGCCAGAACAGTGAGCTTGCTCAGAACAAAAGAACTGTGCTTCCTACACACACGGGGCATATCTAGTTCAACTCTGCTTAGGAAACTGACAAGAACAGTAGCTTCTCTTCAGTCCAATACACTGTACTTGCAGGGAACAGACGCGAGTGCTATTTGTACTGTGTATGGCAATGGGAGCGCAATAGTGACTCTTCTTTGGAGAAAACAACTCTTGCTAGTAGGACCAGAAACTGCATGGGATTCAACTCCGTTTAGGACTGGGAAACAAACGCTAGCTCGCCTTGCAAGAAACACACTCTGCTTTTGAGAAAACAGCACTCTTCTACTCTCCTGTGTTTCCTATAGGGCCAGAACATTGAGCTTGCTCAGAACAAAAGAACTGTGCTTCCTACACACACGGGGCATATCTAGTTCAACTCTGCTTAGGAAACTGACAAGAACAGTAGCTTCTCTTCAGTCCAATACACTGTACTTGCTGGGAACAGACGCGAGTGCTATTTGCACTGTGTATGGCAATGGGAGCGCAATAGTGACTCTTCTTAGCAGAAAACAACTCTTGCTAGTAGGAGCAGAAACTGCATGGGATTCAACTCCGTTTAGGACTGGGAAACAAACGCTAGCTCGCCTTGCAAGAAACACACTCTGCTTTTGAGAAAACAGCACTCTTCTACTCTCCTGTGTTTCCTATAGGACCAGAACATTGAGCTTGCTCAGAACAAAAGAACTGTGCTTCCTACACACACGGGGCATATCTAGTTCAACTCTGCTTAGGAAACTGACAAGAACAGTAGCTTCTCTTCAGTCCAATACACTGTACTTGCTGGGAACAGACGCGAGTGCTATTTGCACTGTGTATGGCAATGGGAGCGCAATAGTGACTCTTCTTAGCAGAAAACAACTCTTGCTCGTAGGACCAGAAACTGCATGGGATTCAACTCCGTTTAGGACTGGGAAACAAACGCTAGCTCGCCTTGCAAGAAACACACTCTGCTTTTGAGAAAACAGCACTCTTCTACTCTCCTGTGTTTCCTATAGGGCCAGAACAGTGAGCTTGCTCAGAACAAAAGAACTGTGCTTCCTACACACACGGGGCATATCTAGTTCAACTCTGCTTAGGAAACTGACAAGAACAGTAGCTTCTCTTCAGTCCAATACACTGTACTTGCTGGGAACAGACGCGAGTGCTATTTGCACTGTGTATGGCAATGGGAGCGCAATAGTGACTCTTCTTAGCAGAAAACAACTCTTGCTCGTAGGACCAGAAACTGCATGGGATTCAACTCCGTTTAGGACTGGGAAACAAACGCTAGCTCGCCTTGCAAGAAACACACTCTGCTTTTGAGAAAACAGCACTCTTCTACTCTCCTGTGTTTCCTATAGGGCCAGAACAGTGAGCTTGCTCAGAACAAAAGAACTGTGCTTCCTACACACACGGGGCATATCTAGTTCAACTCTGCTTAGGAAACTGACCAGAACAGTAGCTTCTCTTCAGTCCAATACACTGTACTTGCTGGGAACAGACGCGAGTGCTATTTGCACTGTGTATGGCAATGGGAGCGCAATAGTGACTCTTCTTAGCAGAAAACAACTCTTGCTCGTAGGACCACAAACTGCATGGGATTCAACTCCGTTTAGGACTGGGAAACAAACGCTAGCTCGCCTTGCAAGAAACACACTCTGCTTTTGAGAAAACAGCACTCTTCTACTCTCCTGTGTTTCCTATAGGGCCAGAAGAGTGAGCTTGCTCAGAACAAAAGAACTGTGCTTCCTACATCACGGGGCATATCTAGTTCAACTCTGCTTAGGAAACTGACAAGAACAGTAGCTTCTCTTCAGTCCAATACACTGTACTTGCTGGGAACAGACGCGAGTGCTATTTGCACTGTGTATGGCAATGGGAGCGCAATAGTGACTCTTCTTTGGAGAAAACAACTCTTGCTAGTAGGAGCAGAAACTGCATGGGATTCAACTCAGTTTAGGACTGGGAAACAAACGCTAGCTCGCCTTGTAAGAAACACACTCTGCTTTTGAGAAAACAGCACTCTTCTACTCTCCTGTGTTTCCTATAGGGCCAGAACATTGAGCTTGCTCAGAACAAAAGAACTGTGCTTCCTACACACACGGGGCATATCTAGTTCAACTCTGCTTAGGAAACTGACAAGAACAGTAGCTTCTCTTCAGTCCAATACACTGTACTTGCTGGGAACAGACGCGAGTGCTATTTGCACTGTGTATGGCAATGGGAGCGCAATAGTGACTCTTCTTAGCAGAAAACAACTCTTGCTAGTAGGACCAGAAACTGCATGGGATTCAACTCCGTTTAGGACTGGGAAACAAACGCTAGCTCGCCTTGCAAGAAACACACTCTGCTTTTGAGAAAACAGCACTCTTCTACTCTCCTGTGTTTCCTATAGGGCCAGAACTTTGAGCTTGCTCAGAACAAAAGAACTGTGCTTCCTACACACACGGGGCATATCTAGTTCAACTCTGCTTAGGAAACTGACAAGAACAGTAGCTTCTCTTCAGTCCAATACACTGTACTTGCTGGGAACAGACGCGAGTGCTATTTGCACTGTGTATGGCAATGGGAGCGCAATAGTGACTCTTCTTAGCAGAAAACAACTCTTGCTCGTAGGACCAGAAACTGCATGGGATTCAACTCCGTTTAGGACTGGGAAACACACGCTAGCTCGCCTTGCAAGAAACACACTCTGCTTTTGAGAAAACAGCACTCTTCTACTCTCCTGTGTTTCCTATAGGGCCAGAACATTGTGCTTGCTCAGAACAAAAGAACTGTGCTTCCGAAACACACGGGGCATATCTAGTTCAACTCTGCTTAGGAAACTGACAAGAACAGTAGCTTCTCTTCAGTCCAATACACTGTACTTGCTGGGAACAGACGCGAGTGCTATTTGCACTGTGTATGGCAATGGGAGCGCAATAGTGACTCTTCTTAGCAGAAAACAACTCTTGCTCATAGGACCAGAAACTGCATGGGATTCAACTCCGTTTAGGGCTGGGAAACAAACGCTAGCTCGCCTTGCAAGAAACACACTCTGCTTTTGAGAAAACAGCACTCTTCTACTCTCCTGTGTTTCCTATAGGGCCAGAACATTGAGCTTGCTCAGAACAAAAGAACTGTGCTTCCTACACACACGGGGCATATCTAGTTCAACTCTGCTTAGGAAACTGACAAGAACAGTAGCTTCTCTTCAGTCCAATACACTGTACTTGCTGGGAACAGACGCGAGTGCTATTTGCACTGTGTATGGCAATGGGAGCGCAATAGTGACTCTTCTTAGCAGAAAACAACTCTTGCTAGTAGGACCAGAAACTGCATGGGATTCAACTCCGTTTAGGACTGGGAAACAAACGCTAGCTCGCCTTGCAAGAAACACACTCTGCTTTTGAGAAAACAGCACTCTTCTACTCTCCTGTGTTTCCTATAGGGCCAGAACATTGAGCTTGCTCAGAACAAAAGAACTGTGCTTCCTACACACACGGGGCATATCTAGTTCAACTCTGCTTAGGAAACTGACAAGAACAGTAGCTTCTCTTCAGTCCAATACACTGTACTTGCTGGGAACAGACGCGAGTGCTATTTGCACTGTGTATGGCAATGGGAGCGCAATAGTGACTCTTCTTAGCAGAAAACAACTCTTGCTCGTAGGACCAGAAACTGCATGGGATTCAACTCCGTTTAGGACTGGGAAACAAACGCTAGCTCGCCTTGCAAGAAACACACTCTGCTTTTGAGAAAACAGCACTCTTCTACTCTCCTGTGTTTCCTATAGGGCCAGAACAGTGAGCTTGCTCAGAACAAAAGAACTGTGCTTCCTACACACACGGGGCATATCTAGTTCAACTCTGCTTAGGAAACTGACCAGAACAGTAGCTTCTCTTCAGTCCAATACACTGTACTTGCTGGGAACAGACGCGAGTGCTATTTGCACTGTGTATGGCAATGGGAGCGCAATAGTGACTCTTCTTAGCAGAAAACAACTCTTGCTCGTAGGACCACAAACTGCATGGGATTCAACTCCGTTTAGGACTGGGAAACAAACGCTAGCTCGCCTTGCAAGAAACACACTCTGCTTTTGAGAAAACAGCACTCTTCTACTCTCCTGTGTTTCCTATAGGGCCAGAACAGTGAGCTTGCTCAGAACAAAACAACTGTGCTTCCTACACACACGGGGCATATCTAGTTCAACTCTGCTTAGGAAACTGACCAGAACAGTATCTTCTCTTCAGTCCAATACACTGTACTTGCTGGGAACAGACGCGAGTGCTATTTGCACTGTGTATGGCAATGGGAGCGCAATAGTGACTCTTCTTAGCAGAAAACAACTCTTGCTCGTAGGATCAGAATCTGCATGGGATTCTACTCCGTTTAGGACTGGGAAACAAACGCTAGCTCGCCTTGCAAGAAACACACTCTGCTTTTGAGAAAACAGCACTCTTCTACTCTCCTGTGTTTCCTATAGGGCCAGAACAGTGAGCTTGCTCAGAACAAAAGAACTGTGCTTCCTACACACACGGGGCATATCTAGTTCAACTCTGCTTAGGAAACTGACCAGAACAGTAGCTTCTCTTCAGTTCAATACACTGTACTTGCTGGGAACAGACGCGAGTGCTATTTGCACTGTGTATGGCAATGGGAGCGCAATAGTGACTCTTCTTAGCAGAAAACAACTCTTGCTCGTAGGACCACAAACTGCATGGGATTCAACTCCGTTTAGGACTGGGAAACCAACGCTAGCTCGCCTTGCAAGAAACACACTCTGCTTTTGAGAAAACAGCACTCTTCTACTCTCCTGTGTTTCCTATAGGGCCAGAACAGTGAGCTTGCTCAGAACAAAAGAACTGTGCTTCCTACACACACGGGGCATATCTAGTTCAACTCTGCTTAGGAAACTGACCAGAACAGTAGCTTCTCTTCAGTCCAATACACTGTACTTGCTGGGAACAGACGCGAGTGCTATTTGCACTGTGTATGGCAATGGGAGCGCAATAGTGACTCTTCTTAGCAGAAAACAACTCTTGCTCGTAGGACCAGAATCTGCATGGGATTCAACTCCGTTTAGGACTGGGAAACAAACGCTAGCTCGCCTTGCAAGAAACACACTCTGCTTTTGAGAAAACAGCACTCTTCTACTCTCCTGTGTTTCCTATAGGGCCAGAACAGTGAGCTTGCTCAGAACAAAAGAACTGTGCTTCCTACACACACGGGGCATATCTAGTTCAACTCTGCTTAGGAAACTGACCAGAACAGTAGCTTCTCTTCAGTCCAATACACTGTACTTGCTGGGAACAGACGTGAGTGCTATTTGCACTGTGTATGGCAATGGGAGCGCAATAGTGACTCTTCTTAGCAGAAAACAACTCTTGCTCGTAGGACCAGAAACTGCATGGGATTCAACTCCGTTTAGGACTGGGAAACAAACGCTAGCTCGCCTTGCAAGAAACACACTCTGCTTTTGAGAAAACAGCACTCTTCTACTCTCCTGTGTTTCCTATAGGGCCAGAACAGTGAGCTTGCTCAGAACAAAAGAACTGTGCTTCCTACACACACGGGGCATATCTAGTTCAACTCTGCTTAGGAAACTGACCAGAACAGTAGCTTCTCTTCAGTCCAATACACTGTACTTGCTGGGAACAGACGTGAGTGCTATTTGCACTGTGTATGGCAATGGGAGCGCAATAGTGACTCTTCTTAGCAGAAAACAACTCTTGCTCGTAGGACCAGAAACTGCATGGGATTCAACTCCGTTTAGGACTGGGAAACAAACGCTAGCTCGCCTTGCAAGAAACACACTCTGCTTTTGAGAAAACAGCACTCTTCTACTCTCCTGTGTTTCCTATAGGGCCAGAACAGTGAGCTTGCTCAGAACAAAAGAACTGTGCTTCCTACACACACGGGGCATATCTAGTTCAACTCTGCTTAGGAAACTGACCAGAACAGTAGCTTCTCTTCAGTCCAATACACTGTACTTGCTGGGAACAGACGCTAGTGCTATTTGCACTGTGTATGGCAATGGGAGCGCAATAGTGACTCTTCTTAGCAGAAAACAACTCTTGCTCGTAGGACCAGAAACTGCATGGGATTCAACTCCGTTTAGGACTGGGAAACAAACGCTAGCTCGCCTTGCAAGAAACACACTCTGCTTTTGAGAAAACAGCACTCTTCTACTCTCCTGTGTTTCCTATAGGGCCAGAACAGTGAGCTTGCTCAGAACAAAAGAACTGTGCTTCCTACACACACGGGGCATATCTAGTTCAACTCTGCTTAGGAAACTGACCAGAACAGTAGCTTCTCTTCAGTCCAATACACTGTACTTGCTGGGAACAGACGCGAGTGCTATTTGCACTGTGTATGGCAATGGGAGCGCAATAGTGACTCTTCTTAGCAGAAAACAACTCTTGCTCGTAGGACCACAAACTGCATGGGATTCAACTCCGTTTAGGACTGGGAAACAAACGCTAGCTCGCCTTGCAAGAAACACACTCTGCTTTTGAGAAAACAGCACTCTTCTACTCTCCTGTGTTTCCTATAGGACCAGAACATTGAGCTTGCTCAGAACAAAAGAACTGTGCTTCCTACACACACGGGGCATATCTAGTTCAACTCTGCTTAGGAAACTGACAAGAACAGTAGCTTCTCTTCAGTCCAATACACTGTACTTGCTGGGAACAGACGCGAGAGCTATTTGCACTGTGTATGGCAATGGGAGCGCAGTAGTGACTCTTCTTAGTAGAAAACAACTCTTGCTAGTAGGAGCAGAAACTGCATGGGATTCAACTCCGTTTAGGACTGGGAAACAAACGCTAGCTCGCCTAGCAAGAAACACACTCTGCTTTTGAGAAAACAGCACTCTTCTACTCTCCTGTGTTTCCTATAGGGCCAGAACATTGAGCTTGCTCAGAACAAAAGAACGGTGCTTCCTACACACACGGGGCATATCTAGTTCAACTCTGCTTAGGAAAATGACAAGAACAGTAGCTTCTCTTCAGTCCAATACACTGTACTTGCTGGGAACAGACGCGAGTGCTATTTGCACTGTGTATGGCAATGGGAGCGCAATAGTGACTCTTCTTAGCAGAAAACAACTCTTGCTCGTAGGACCAGAAACTGCATGGGATTCAACTCCGTTTAGGACTGGGAAACAAATGCTAGCTCGCCTTGCAAGAAACACACTCTGCTTTTGAGAAAACAGCACTCTTCTACTCTCCTGTGTTTCCTATAGGGCCAGAACAGTGAGCTTGCTCAGAACAAAAGAACTGTGCTTCCTACACACACGGGGCATATCTAGTTCAACTCTCCTTAGGAAACTGACAAGAACAGTATCTTCTCTTCAGTCCAATACACTGTACTTGCTGGGAACAGACGCGAGTGCTATTTGCACTGTGTATGGCAATGGGAGCGCAATAGTGACTCTTCTTTGGAGAAAACAACTCTTGCTAGTAGGACCAGAAACTGCATGGGATTCAACTCCGTTTAGGACTGGGAAACAAACGCTAGCTCGCCTTGCAAGAAACACACTCTGCTTTTGAGAAAACAGCACTCTTCTACTCTCCTGTGTTTCCTATAGGGCCAGAACATTGAGCTTGCTCAGAACAAAAGAACTGTGCTTCCTACACACACGGGGCATATCTAGTTCAACTCTGCTTAGGAAACTGACAAGAACAGTAGCTTCTCTTCAGTCCAATACACTGTACTTGCTGGGAACAGACGCGAGTGCTATTTGCACTGTGTATGGCAATGGGAGCGCAATAGTGACTCTTCTTAGCAGAAAACAACTCTTGCTAGTAGGAGCAGAAACTGCATGGGATTCAACTCCGTTTAGGACTGGGAAACAAACGCTAGCTCGCCTTGCAAGAAACACACTCTGCTTTTGAGAAAACAGCACTCTTCTACTCTCCTGTGTTTCCTATAGGACCAGAACATTGAGCTTGCTCAGAACAAAAGAACTGTGCTTCCTACACACACGGGGCATATCTAGTTCAACTCTGCTTAGGAAACTGACCAGAACAGTAGCTTCTCTTCAGTCCAATACACTGTACTTGCTGGGAACAGACGCGAGTGCTATTTGCACTGTGTATGGCAATGGGAGCGCAATAGTGACTCTTCTTAGCAGAAAACAACTCTTGCTCGTAGGACCAGAAACTGCATGGGATTCAACTCCGTTTAGGACTGGGAAACAAACGCTAGCTCGCCTTGCAAGAAACACACTCTGCTTTTGAGAAAACAGCACTCTTCTACTCTCCTGTGTTTCCTATAGGGCCAGAACAGTGAGCTTGCTCAGAACAAAAGAACTGTGCTTCCTACACACACGGGGCATATCTAGTTCAACTCTGCTTAGGAAACTGACAAGAACAGTAGCTTCTCTTCAGTCCAATACACTGTACTTGCTGGGAACAGACGCGAGTGCTATTTGCACTGTGTATGGCAAAGGGAGCGCAATAGTGACTCTTCTTTGGAGAAAACAACTCTTGCTAGTAGGACCAGAAACTGCATGGGATTCAACTCCGTTTAGGACTGGGAAACAAACGCTAGCTCGCCTTGCAAGAAACACACTCTGCTTTTGAGAAAACAGCACTCTTCTACTCTCCTGTGTTTCCTATAGGGCCAGAACATTGAGCTTGCTCAGAACAAAAGAACTGTGCTTCCTACACACACGGGGCATATCTAGTTCAACTCTGCTTAGGAAACTGACAAGAACAGTAGCTTCTCTTCAGTCCAATACACTGTACTTGCTGGGAACAGACGCGAGTGCTATTTGCACTGTGTATGGCAATGGGAGCGCAATAGTGACTCTTCTTAGCAGAAAACAACTCTTGCTAGTAGGAGCAGAAACTGCATGGGATTCAACTCCGTTTAGGACTGGGAAACAAACGCTAGCTCGCCTTGCAAGAAACACACTCTGCTTTTGAGAAAACAGCACTCTTCTACTCTCCTGTGTTTCCTATAGGACCAGAACATTGAGCTTGCTCAGAACAAAAGAACTGTGCTTCCTACACACACGGGGCATATCTAGTTCAACTCTGCTTAGGAAACTGACAAGAACAGTAGCTTCTGTTCAGTCCAATACACTGTACTTGCTGGGAACAGACGCGAGTGCTATTTGCACTGTGTATGGCAATGGGAGCGCAATAGTGACTCTTCTTAGCAGAAAACAACTCTTGCTCGTAGGACCAGAAACTGCATGGGATTCAACTCCGTTTAGGACTGGGAAACAAACGCTAGCTCGCCTTGCAAGAAACACACTCTGCTTTTGAGAAAACAGCACTCTTCTACTCTCCTGTGTTTCCTATAGGGCCAGAACAGTGAGCTTGCTCAGAACAAAAGAACTGTGCTTCCTACACACACGGGGCATATCTAGTTCAACTCTGCTTAGGAAACTGACAAGAACAGTAGCTTCTCTTCAGTCCAATACACTGTACTTGCTGGGAACAGACGCGAGTGCTATTTGCACTGTGTATGGCAAAGGGAGCGCAATAGTGACTCTTCTAAGCAGAAAACAACTCTTGCTAGTAGGACCAGAAACTGCATGGGATTCAACTCCGTTTAGGACTGGGAAACAAACGCTAGCTCGCCTTGCAAGAAACACACTCTGCTTTTGAGAAAACAGCACTCTTCTACTCTCCTGTGTTTCCTATAGGGCCAGAACATTGAGCTTGCTCAGAACAAAAGAACTGTGCTTCCTACACACACGGGGCATATCTAGTTCAACTCTGCTTAGGAAACTGACAAGAACAGTAGCTTCTCTTCAGTCCAATACACTGTACTTGCTGGGAACAGACGCGAGTGCTATTTGCACTGTGTATGGCAATGGGAGCGCAATAGTGACTCTTCTTAGCAGAAAACAACTCTTGCTAGTAGGAGCAGAAACTGCATGGGATTCAACTCCGTTTAGGACTGGGAAACAAACGCTAGCTCGCCTTGCAAGAAACACACTCTGCTTTTGAGAAAACAGCACTCTTCTACTCTCCTGTGTTTCCTATAGGACCAGAACATTGAGCTTGCTCAGAACAAAAGAACTGTGCTTCCTACACACACGGGGCATATCTAGTTCAACTCTGCTTAGGAAACTGACAAGAACAGTAGCTTCTGTTCAGTCCAATACACTGTACTTGCTGGGAACAGACGCGAGTGCTATTTGCACTGTGTATGGCAATGGGAGCGCAATAGTGACTCTTCTTAGCAGAAAACAACTCTTGCTCGTAGGACCAGAAACTGCATGGGATTCAACTCCGTTTAGGACTGGGAAACAAACGCTAGCTCGCCTTGCAAGAAACACACTCTGCTTTTGAGAAAACAGCACTCTTCTACTCTCCTGTGTTTCCTATAGGGCCAGAACAGTGAGCTTGCTCAGAACAAAAGAACTGTGCTTCCTACACACACGGGGCATATCTAGTTCAACTCTGCTTAGGAAACTGACAAGAACAGTAGCTTCTCTTCAGTCCAATACACTGTACTTGCTGGGAACAGACGCGAGTGCTATTTGCACTGTGTATGGCAATGGGAGCGCAATAGTGACTCTTCTTAGCAGAAAACAACTCTTGCTCGTAGGACCAGAAACTGCATGGGATTCAACTCCGTTTAGGACTGGGAAACAAACGCTAGCTCGCCTTGCAAGAAACACACTCTGCTTTTGAGAAAACAGCACTCTTCTACTCTCCTGTGTTTCCTATAGGGCCAGAACAGTGAGCTTGCTCAGAACAAAAGAACTGTGCTTCCTACACACACGGGGCATATCTAGTTCAACTCTGCTTAGGAAACTGACAAGAACAGTAGCTTCTCTTCAGTCCAATACACTGTACTTGCTGGGAACAGACGCGAGTGCTATTTGCACTGTGTATGGCAATGGGAGCGCAATAGTGACTCTTCTTAGCAGAAAACAACTCTTGCTCGTAGGACCACAAACTGCATGGGATTCAACTCCGTTTAGGACTGGGAAACAAACGCTAGCTCGCCTTGCAAGAAACACACTCTGCTTTTGAGAAAACAGCACTCTTCTACTCTCCTGTGTTTCCTATAGGGCCAGAACATTGTGCTTGCTCAGAACAAAAGAACTGTGCTTCCGACACACACGGGGCATATCTAGTTCAACTCTGCTTAGGAAACTGACAAGAACAGTAGCTTCTCTTCAGTCCAATACACTGTACTTGCTGGGAACAGACGCGAGTGCTATTTGCACTGTGTATGGCAATGGGAGCGCAATAGTGACTCTTCTTAGCAGAAAACAACTCTTGCTCATAGGACCAGAAACTGCATGGGATTCAACTCCGTTTAGGGCTGGGAAACAAACGCTAGCTCGCCTTGCAAGAAACACACTCTGCTTTTGAGAAAACAGCACTCTTCTACTCTCCTGTGTTTCCTATAGGGCCAGAACATTGAGCTTGCTCAGAACAAAAGAACTGTGCTTCCTACACACACGGGGCATATCTAGTTCAACTCTGCTTAGGAAACTGACAAGAACAGTAGCTTCTCTTCAGTCCAATACACTGTACTTGCTGGGAACAGACGCCAGTGCTATTTGCACTGTGTATGGCAATGGGAGCGCAATAGTGACTCTTCTTAGCAGAAAACAACTCTTGCTAGTAGGAGCAGAAACTGCATTGGATTCAAACTCCGTTTAGGACTGGGAAACAAACGCTAGGTCGCCTTGCAAGAAACACACTCTGCTTTTGAGAAAACAGCACTCTTCTACTCTCCTGTGTTTCCTATAGGGCCAGAACAGTGAGCTTGCTCAGAACAAAAGAACTGTGCTTCGTACACACACGGGGCATATCTAGTTCAACTCTGCTTAGGAAACTGACAAGAACAGTAGCTTCTCTTCAGTCCAATACACTGTACTTGCTGGGAACAGACGCGAGTGCTATTTTCACTGTGTATGGCAATGGGAGCGCAATAGTGACTCTTCTTAGCAGAAAACAACTCTTGCTCGTAGGACCAGAAACTGCATGGGATTCAACTCCGTTTAGGACTGGGAAACAAACGCTAGCTCGCCTTGCAAGAAACACACTCTGCTTTTGAGAAAACAGCACTCTTCTACTCTCCTGTGTTTCCTATAGGGCCAGAACATTGTGCTTGCTCAGAACAAAAGAACTCTGCTTCCTATACACACGGGGCATATCTAGTTCAACTCTGCTTAGGAAACTGACAAGAACAGTAGCTTCTCTTCAGTCCAATACACTGTACTTGCTGGGAACAGACGCGAGTGCTATTTGCACTGTGTATGGCAATGGGAGCGCAATAGTGACTCTTCTTTGGAGAAAACAACTCTTGCTAGTAGGAGCAGAAACTGCATGGGATTCAACTCCGTTTAGGACTGGGAAACAAACGCTAGCTCGCCTTGCAAGAAACACACTCTGCTTTTGAGAAAACAGCACTCTTCTACTCTCCTGTGTTTCCTATAGGGCCAGAACATTGAGCTTGCTCAGAACAAAAGAACTGTGCTTCCTACACACACGGGGCATATCTAGTTCAACTCTGCTTAGGAAACTGACAAGAACAGTAGCTTCTCTTCAGTCCAATACACTGTACTTGCTGGGAACAGACGCGAGTGCTATTTGCACTGTGTATGGCAATGGGAGCGCAATAGTGACTCTTCTTAGCAGAAAACAACTCTTGCTCGTAGGACCAGAAACTGCATGGGATTCAACTCCGTTTAGGACTGGGAAACAAACGCTAGCTCGCCTTGCAAGAAACACACTCTGCTTTTGAGAAAACAGCACTCTTCTACTCTCCTGTGTTTCCTATAGGGCCAGAACATTGAGCTTGCTCAGAACAAAAGAACTGTGCTTCCTACACTCACGGGGCATATCTAGTTCAACTCTGCTTAGGAAACTGACAAGAACAGTAGCTTCTCTTCAGTCCAATACACTGTACTTGCTGGGAACAGACGCGAGTGCTATTTGCACTGTGTATGGCAATGGGAGCGCAATAGTGACTCTTCTTAGCAGAAAACAACTCTTGCTCGTAGGACCAGAAACTGCATGGGATTCAACTCCGTTTAGGACTGGGAAACAAACGCTAGCTCGCCTTGCAAGAAACACACTCTGCTTTTGAGAAAACAGCACTCTTCTACTCTCCTGTGTTTCCTATAGGGCCAGAACAGTGAGCTTGCTCAGAACAAAAGAACTGTGCTTCGTACACACACGGGGCATATCTAGTTCAACTCTGCTTAGGAAACTGACAAGAACAGTAGCTTCTCTTCAGTCCAATACACTGTACTTGCTGGGAACAGACGCGAGTGCTATTTTCACTGTGTATGGAAATGGGAGCGCAATAGTGACTCTTCTTAGCAGAAAACAACTCTTGCTCGTAGGACCAGAAACTGCATGGGATTCAACTCCGTTTAGGACTGGGAAACAAACGCTAGCTCGCCTTGCAAGAAACACACTCTGCTTTTGAGAAAACAGCACTCTTCTACTCTCCTGTGTTTCCTATAGGGCCAGAACATTGTGCTTGCTCAGAACAAAAGAACTCTGCTTCCTACACACACGGGGCATATCTAGTTCAACTCTGCTTAGGAAACTGACAAGAACAGTAGCTTCTCTTCAGTCCAATACACTGTACTTGCTGGGAACAGACGCAAGTGCTATTTGCACTGTGTATGGCAATGGGAGCGCAATAGTGACTCTTCTTTGGAGAAAACAACTCTTGCTAGTAGGAGCAGAAACTGCATGGGATTCAACTCCGTTTAGGACTGGGAAACAAACGCTAGCTCGCCTTGCAAGAAACACACTCTGCTTTTGAGAAAACAGCACTCTTCTACTCTCCTGTGTTTCCTATAGGACCAGAACATTGAGCTTGCTCAGAACAAAAGAACTGTGCTTCCTACACACACGGGGCATATCTAGTTCAACTCTGCTTAGGAAACTGACAAGAACAGTAGCTTCTCTTCAGTCCAATACACTGTACTTGCTGGGAACAGACGCGAGTGCTATTTGCACTGTGTATGGCAATGGGAGCGCAATAGTGACTCTTCTTAGCAGAAAACAACTCTTGCTCGTAGGACCAGAAACTGCATGGGATTCAACTCCGTTTAGGACTGGGAAACAAACGCTAGCTCGCCTTGCAAGAAACACACTCTGCTTTTGAGAAAACAGCACTCTTCTACTCTCCTGTGTTTCCTATAGGGCCAGAACATTGAGCTTGCTCAGAACAAAAGAACTGTGCTTCCTACACTCACGGGGCATATCTAGTTCAACTCTGCTTAGGAAACTGACAAGAACAGTAGCTTCTCTTCAGTCCAATACACTGTACTTGCTGGGAACAGACGCGAGTGCTATTTGCACTGTGTATGGCAATGGGAGCGCAATAGTGACTCTTCTTTGGA
>NW_026737531.1:0-38112 GCF_949786415.1 Peromyscus eremicus | reverse complement strand
CGAGCTAGCGTTTGTTTCCCAGTCCTAAATGGAGTTGAGTCACATGCAATTTTTTGTCCTATGAGCAAGAGTTGTTTTCTGGTAAGACAAGTCAATATTGGGCTCCAATTGCCATACACAGTGCAAATAGCACTCGCTTCTGTTCCCCGCAAGTACATTGTATTGGACTGAATAGGAGCTACTTTTCTTGTCTGTTTACTAAGCCGAGTTGAACTAGATATGATCCGTGTGTGTAGGAAGCACAGTTCTTTGGTTCTGAGCAAGCTCACTCTTTGGACCCCATAAGAAACTCAGTAGAGTAGAAGAGTGCTCTTTTCTCAAAAGCAGAGTGTGTTTCATGTAAGGCGAGCTAGCATTTGTTTCTCAGTCCTAAATGGAGTTGAATCACATGCAGTTTCTGGTCCTATGAGCAAGAGTTGTTTTCTGGTAAGGAAAGTCACTATTGCGATCCCATTGCCATACACAGTGCAAATAGCACTCGCGTCTGTTCCCAGCAAGTACAGTGTATCGGACTGAAGAGGAGCTACTGTTCTTGTCAGTTTCCTAAGCAGAGTTGAACTAGATATGGCCCGTGTGTGTAGGAAGCACAGTTTTTATGTTCTGAGCAAGTTCACTGTTCTGGCCCTATAGGAAACACAGTAGAGTAGAAGAGTGCTCTTTTCTCAAAAGCAGAGTGTGTTTCTTGTAAGGCAAGCTAGCGTTTGTATCCTAGTCCTAAATGGAGTTGAATCACATGCAGTTTCAGGTCCTACGAACAAGAGTTCTATTCTGGTAAGGAAAGTCTCATTGCGCTCCCATTGCCATACATATTGCAAATAGCACTCGTGTCTGTTTCCAGCAAGTACAGTGTATTGGACTGGATAGTTGCTACTGTTCTTGTCAGTTTCCTAAGCAGAGTTGAATTAGATATGATCCGTGTTTGTAGGAATCACAGTTCTTTTGTTCTTTGCAAGCTCACTGTTTGGACCCCATAGGAAAAACAGTAGAGCAGAAGAGTGCTCTTTTCTCTAAAGCAGAGTCTGTTACTTGTAAGGCAAGCTGGCGTTTGTTTCGCAGTCCTAAATGGAGTTGAATCCCATGCAGTTTCTGGTACTATGAGCAAGAGTTGTTTTCTGGTAAAAAAGAGTCACTATTGCGCTGCCTTTGCCATACACAGGACAAATAGCACGGGCGTCTGTTCGCAGCAAGTACAGTATATTGGCTGAAGAGGATCTACTGTTCTTGTCAGGTTTATAAGCAGAATTGAACTAGATATGGCCGTGTGTGTAGGAAGCACAGTTTTTTTGTTCTGCGCAAGCTCACTGTTCGGACCCCATAGGAAACACAATAGAGTAGAAGAGTGCTCTTTTCTCTAAAGCAGATTGTGTTTCTTGTAAGGTGAGCTAGCATTTGTTTCCCAGTCCTAAATGGAGTTGAATCACATGCAGTTTCTGGTCCTATGAGCAAGAGTTGTTTTCTGGTAAGGAAAGTCACTATTGTGCTCCCATTTCCGTACACAGTGCAAATAGCACTCCCATCTGTTCCCAGCAAGTACAGTGTATTGGACTGAAGAGGAGCTACTGTTCTTGTCAGTTTCCTAAGCAGAGTTGAACTAGATATGGCCCGTGTGTGTAGGAAGCACAGTTCTTTTGTTCTGAGCAAGCTCACTGTTCGGACACCATAGGAAAAACAGTAGAGTAGAAGAGTGCTCTTTTCTCAAAAGCAGAGTGTGTTTCTTGTAAGGCGAACAAGCGTTTGTTTCCCAGTTCTAAATGGAGTTGAATCACATGCAGTTTCTGGTCCAAGGAGCAAGAGTTGTTTTATGGTAAGAAGAGTCACTATTGCGCTCTCATTGTCATACACAGAGCAAATAGTACTGGCATCTGTTCCCAGCATGTACAGTGTATGGACTGAAGAGGATCTACTGTTCTTGTCAGTTTCCTAAGCAGAATTGAATAGGTATGGCCCCTGTGTGCAGGAAGCACAGTTCTTTTGTTCTGAGGAAACTCACTGTTCTGGCTCTATAGGAAACACAGTAGAGTAGAAGAGTGCTCTTTTCTCTAAAGCAGAGTGTGTTTCTTGTAAGGCGAACTAGCGTTTGTTTCCCAGTTCTAAATGGAGTTGAATCACATGCAGTTTCTGGTCCTACGACCAAGAGTTGTTTTATGGTAAGAATAGTCACTATTGCGCTGCCATTGCCATACACAGAACAAATAGCACTGGCGTCTGTTCCCAGCAAGTACAGTGTATTGGACTGAAGAGGATCTACTGTTCTTGTCAGGTTCCTAATCAGAATTGAACTAGATATGGCCGTGTGTGTAGGAAGCACAGTTCCTTTGTACTGAGCAAGCTCACTGTTTTGACCACAGCGGAAACACAGTAGAGTAGAATAGTACTCTTTTCTCAAGAGCAGAGGGTGTTTCTTGTAAGGCAAGCTAGCGTTTGTTTCCCAGTCCTAAATGGAGTTGAATCCCATGCACTTTCTGGTCATATGAGCAAGAGTTGTGTTCTGGTAAGAAGAGTCACTATTGTGCTGCCATTGCCATACACAGGACAAATAGCACTGTTGTCTGTTCCCAGCAAGTACACTGTATTGGACTGAAGAGGATCTACTGTTCATGTCAGGTTCCTAAGCAGAATTGAACTAGATATGGCCGTGTGTGGAGGAAGCACAGTTTTTTTGTTCTGAGCAAGGTCACTGTTCAGACCACATAGGAAACACAGTAGAGTAGAAGAGTGCTCTTTTCTCAAAAGCAGAGTGTGTTTCTTGTAAGGCGAGCTAGCGTTTGTTTCCCAGTTCTAAATGGAGTTGAATCACATGCAGTTTCTGTTCCTACAAGCAAGAGTTGTTTTCTGGTAAGAAGAGTCACTATTGTGTTCCTATTGTTTTACACAGGGCAAATAGCACTGGCGTCTGTTCCCAGCATGTACAGTGTATTGGACTGAAGAGGATCTACTGTTCATGTCAGGTTCCTAAGCAGAATTGAACTAGATATGGCCGTGTGTGTAGAAAGCACAGTCTTTTGTTCTGAGCATGCTCACTGTTCTGGCCCTATAGGAAACACAGTAGAGTAGAAGAGTACTCTCTTCTCAAAAGCAGAGTGTGTTTCTTGTAAGGCGAGCTAGCGTTTGTTTCCCAGTCCTAAATGGAGTTGAATCACATGCAGTTTCTGGTCCTATGAGCAAGAGTTGTTTTCTGGTAAGGAAAGTCACTATTGTGTTCCCATTGCCATACAAAGTACAAAGAGCACTCGCGTCTGTTCCCAGCAAGTACAGTGTATCGGACTGAAGAGGAGCTACTGTTCTTGTCAGTTTCCTAAGCAGAGTTGAACGAGATATGGCCCGTGTGTGTAGGAAGAACAGTTCTCTTGTTCTGAGCAAGCTCACTGTTCTGGCCCTATAAGAAACACAGTAGAGTATAAGAGTGCTCTTTTCTCAAAAGCAGAGTGTGTTTCATGTAAGGCGAGCTAGCATTTGTTTCCCAGACCTAAATAGAGTTGAATCACATGCAGTTTCTGGTCCTACAAGCAAGAGTTGTTTTCTGGTAAGGAAAGTCACTATGGTGCTCCCATTGCCATACACAGTGCAAATAGCACTCACGTGTGTTCCCAGCTATTACAGTGTATCGGACTGAAGAGGAGCTACTGTTCTTGTCAGTTCCCTAAGCCGAGTTGAACTAGATATGCCCCGAGTGTGTAGGAAGCACAGTTTTTTTTTTCTGAGCAAGCTCACTGTTCTGGCCCTAGAGCAAACACTTTAGAGTATAAGAGGGCTCTTTTCTCAAAAGCAGAGTGTGTTTCTTGTAATGCGAGCTAGCGTTTGTTTCTCAGTCCTAAATGGAGTTGAATCTCATGCAGTTTTTTGTCCTACGAGCAAGAGTTGTTTTCTGGTAAGAAGAGTCACTATTGTGCTCCCATTGCCATACACAGTGCAAATAGCACTCGCGTCTGTTCCCAGCAAGTACAGTGTATCGGACTGAAGAGTAGCTACTGTTGTTGTCAGGTTCCTAAGCAGAGTTGAACGAGATATGGCCCGTGTGTGTACGAAGCTCAGTTCTTTTGTTTTGAGCAAGCTCACTGTTTTGACCACATAGGAAACACAGTAGAGTAGAAGAGTGCTCTTTTCTCAAAAGCAGGGTGTGTTTCTTGTAAGGCGAGCTAGTGTTTGTTTCCCAGTCCTAAATGGAGTTGAATCACATGCAGTTTCTGGTCCTACGAGCAAGAGTTGTTTTCTGGTATGGAAAGTCACTATTGCGCTCCCATTGCCATACACAGTGCAAATAGCACTCGCGTCTGTTCCCAGCAATTACAGTGTATCGGACTGAAGAGGAGCTACTGTTCTTGTCAGTTTCCTAAGCAGAGTTGAACTAGATATGGTCCGTGTGTAGGAAGCAAAGTTTTCTGTTCTGAGCAAGCTCACTGTTTGGACCCCATAGGAAACACAGTAGAGTAGAAGAGTGCTCTTTTCTCAAATGCAGAATGTGTTTCTTGTAAGGCGAGCTAGTGTTTGTTTCCCAGTCCTAAATGGAGTTGAATCACATGCAGTTTTGGGTCCTATGAGCAAGAGTTGTTTTCTGGTAAGAAGAGTCACTATTGCACTGCCATTGCCATACAAAAGAAAATTAGCACTGGCGTCTGTTCCCAACAATTACAGTGTATTGGACAGAAGGGGATCTACTGTTCTTGTCAGGTTTCAAAGCAGAATTGAACTAGATATGGCCGTGTGTGTAGGAATCACAGTTTTTTTGTTCTGAGCGAGCTCACTGTTCGGACCCCATAGGAAACACAGTAGAGTAGAGGAGTGCTCTTTTCTCTAAAGCAGATTGTGTTTCTTGTAAGGCGAGCTAACATTTGTTTCCCAGTCCTAAATGGAGTTGAATCACATGCAGTTTCTCCTCCTACGAGCAAGAGTTGTTTTATGGTAAGAATAGTCACTATTGCGCTCCCATTGCCATACACAGGACAAATAGCACTGGCGTCTGTTCCCACCAGGTACAGTGTATTGGACTGAAGAGGATCTACTGTTCTTGTCAGGTTCCTAAGCAGAATTGTACTAGATATGGCCGTGTGTGTAGGAAGCACAGTTCTTTTGTTCTGAGCAAGCTCACTGTTCTGGCCCTACAGGAAACACAGTAGAGTAGAAGAGTGCTCTTTTCTCAAAAGCAGAGGGTGTTTCTTGGAAGGCGAGCTAGCATTTGTTTCCTAGTCCTAAATGGAGTTGAATCCCATGCAGTTTCTGGTCCTACGAGCAAGAGTTGTGTTCTGGTAAGAAGAGTCACTATTGTGCTGCCATTGCCATACACAGGATAAATAGCACTGTTGTCTGTTCCCAGCAAGTACACTGTATTGGACTGAAGAGGATCTACTCTTCCTGTCAGTTTTCCTAAGCAGAATTGAACTACATATGGCCCTGTTTGTAGGAAGCACAGTTCTTTTGTTCTGAGCAAGCCCACTGTTCTGGCCATATAGAAAACACAGTAGAGTAGAAGAGTGCTCTTTTCTCCAAAGCAGAGTGTGTTTCTTGTAAGGCGAGCTAGTGTTTTTTTTCCCAGTCCTAAATGGAGTTGAATCACATGCAGTTTCTGGTCCTACGAGCAAGAGTTGTTTTCTGGTAAGGAAAGTCACTATTGAGTTCCCATTGCCATACACAGTGCAAAGAGCACTCGCGTCTGTTCCCAGCAAGTACAGTGTATCGGACTGAAGAGGAGCTACTGTTCTTGTCAGTTTCCTAAGCAGAGTTGAACGAGATATGGCGCGTGTGTGTAGGAAGAACAGTTCTCTTGTTCTGAGCAAGCTCACTGTTCTGGCCCTATAAGAAACACAGTAGAGTAGAAGAGTGCTCTTTTCTCTAAAGCAGAGTGTGTTTCATGTAAGGCGAGCTAGCATTTGTTTCCCAGTCCTAAATGGAGTTGAATCACATGCAGTTTCTGGTCCTACGATTAAGAATTGGTTTCTGGTAAGGAAAGACACTATTGCGCTCTCATTGCCATACATAGAGCAAATAGCACTCGGTCCCTTCCCAGCAAGTACAGTGCATCGGACTGAAGAGGAGCTACTGTTCTTGTCAGTTTCCTAAGCAGAGTTGAACTAGATATGGCCCGTGTGAAGGAAGCACAGTTCTTTTGTTCTGATCAAGCTCACTGTTCTGGCCCTATAGGAAACACAGTAGAGTAGAAGAGTGCTCTTTTCTCAAAAGCAGAGTGTTTTTCTTGTAAGGCGAGCTAGCGTTTGTTTCCCAGTCCTAAATGGAGTTGAATCACATGCAGTTTCTGGTTCTAGGAACAAGAGTTGTTTTCTGGTAAGAAGAGTCACTATTGCGCTCCCATTGTCATACACAGGGCAAATAGTACTGGCGTCTGTTCCCAGCATGTACAGTGTATTGGACTGAAGAGGATCTACTGTTCTTGTCAGTTTCCTAAGCAGAATTGAATAGATATGGCCCCTGTGTGCAGGAAGCACAGTTATTTTGTTCTGAGGAAGCTCAATCTTCAGGCCCTATAGGGAAACACAGTATAGTAGAAGAATGCTCTTTTGTCAAAAGCAGAGTGTTTTTCTCGTAAGGCGAGCTTGCGTTTCTTTCCCAGTCCTAAATGGAGCTGAGACACATGCAGTTTTTGGTCCTACGAGCAAGAGTTTTTTTCTGGTAAGAAGAGTCACTATTGCACTCCCATTGCCATACACAGTGCAAATAGCACTTGCATCTGTTCCCAGCAAGTACAGGGTATTGGACTAAAGAGGATCTACTGTTCTTGTCAGTTTCCTAAGCAGAGTTGAACTAGATATGGCACGTGTGTGTAGGAAGCACAGTTCTTTTGTTCTGAGCAAGCTCACTGTTCGGATGCCATAGGAGACTCAGTAGAGTAGAAGAGTACTCTTTTCTCAAAAGCAGAGTGTGTTTCATGTAAGGCGAGCTAGCATTTGTTTCCCAGTCCTAAATGGAGTTGAATCACATGCAGTTTCTGGTCCTACGAGCAAGAGTTGTTTTCTGGTAAGAAGAGTCCCTATTGCGCTCCCATTGTCATACACAGAGCAAATAGTCCTGGCGTCTGTTCCTAGCATATACAGTGAATTGGTTGAAGAAGAGCTACTGTTCTTGTCAGTTTCCTAAGCAGACTTGAACTAGATGTGGCCGTGTTTGTAGGAAGCACAGTTTTTTTATTCTGAGCAAGCTCACTGTTCGTAACACATAGGAAACAGTAGAGTAGAAGAGTGCTCTTTTCTCAAAAGCAGAGTGTGTTTCTTGGAAGGCGAGCTAGTGTTTGTTTCCCAGTCCTAAATGGAGTTGAGTCACATGCAGTTTTTTGTCTTACGAGCAAGAGTTGTTTTCTGGTAAGACGAGTCACTATTGCGCTCCCATTGCCATACACAGTGCAAATTGCACATGCGTCTGTTCCCAGCAAGTACAGTGTATCAGACTGAAGAGGAGCTACTGTTCTTGTCAGTTTCCTAAGCAGAGTTGAACTCGATATGGCCCGTGTGTGTAGGAAGCACAGTTCTTATGTTCTGAGCAAGCTCACTGTTCCGGCCATATAGGAAACACAGTATAGTAGAAGAGTGCACTTTTCTTAAAAGCAGAGTGTGTTTCTTGTAAGGCGAGCTCGCGTTTGTTTCCCAGTCCTAAATGGAGTTGAGTCACATGCAGTTTTTTGTCCTACGAGCAAGAGTTGTTTTCTGGTAAGAAGAGTCAATGTTGCGCTCCAAATGCCATATACAGTGCAAATAGCACTCGCGTCTGTTCCCAGCAAGTACAGTGTGTCAGACTGAATAGGAGCTACTGTTCTTGTCAGTTCCCTAAGCAGACTTGAACTAGATATGGCCGTGTGTGTAGGAAGCACAGTTTTTTTGTTCTGAGCAAGCTCACTGTTCGGAACACATAGGAAACACAGTAGAGTAGAAGAGTGCTCTTTACTCAAAAGCAGAGTGTGTTTTTTGTAAGGCGAGCTAGTGTTTGTTTCCCAGTCCTAAATGGAGTTGAGTAACATGCAGTTTTTTGTCCTACGAGCAAGAGTTGTTTTCTGGTAAGACGAGTCACTATTGTGCTCCAATTGCCATACACAGTGCAAATAGCACTCGCGTCTGTTCCGAGCAAGTACAGTGTATTGGACTGAAGAGGATCTACTGTTCTTGTCAGGTTCCTAAGCAGAGTTGAACTAGATATGGTCCGTGTGTGTAGGAAGCACAGTTGTTTTGTTCTGAGCAAGCTCACTGTTTAGACCCCATAGGAAACACAGTAGAGTAGAAGAGTGCTCTTTTCTCAAAAGCAGAGTGTGTTTCTTGTAAGGCGAGCTAGCATTTGTTTCACAGTCCTAAATGGAGTTGAATTCCATGCAGTTTCTCGTCCTACGAGCAAGAGTTGTTTTCTGGTAAGAAGAGTCACTATTGCGCTGCCATTGCCATACACAGGACAAATAGCACTGTTGTCTGTTCTCAGCAGTACAGTGTATTGGACTGAAGAGGATCTACTGTTCTTGTCAGGTTCCTAAGCAGACTTGATCTAGATATGGCTGTGTGTGTAGGAAACACGGTTTTTTTGTTCTGAGCAAGCTCACTGTTCGGACCTCATAGGAAACACAGTAGAGTAGAAGAGTGCTCTTTTCTCAAAAGCAGAGTGTGTTTCTTGGAAGGCGAGCTAGTGTTTGTTTCCCAGTAATAAATGGAGTTGAGTCACATGCAGTTTTTTGTCCTACGATCAAGAGTTGTTTTCTGGTAAGACAAGTCACTATTGTGTTCCAATTGCCGTACACAGTGCAAATAGCACTCGCGTCTGTTCCCAGCAAGTACAGTGTATTGGACTGAAGAGGAGCTACTGTTCTTGTCAGTTTCCTAAAAAGAGTTGAACGAGATATGGCCCGTGTGTGTAGGAAGCACAGTTCTTTTGTTCTGAGCAAGCTCACTGTTTGGACCCCATAGGAAACACAGTAGAGTAGAAGAGTGCTCTTTTCTCTAAAGCAGAGTGTTTTTCTTGTAAGGTGAGCTCGCATTTGTTTCCCAGTCCTAAATGGAGTTGAGTCACATGCAGTTTTTGGTCCTACGAGCAAGAGTTGTTTTCTGGTAAGAAGAGTCACTATTGTGCTCCAAATGCCATACACAGTGCAAATAGTACTCGCATCTGTTCCCTTCAAATACAGTGTATTGGACTGATTAGGAGCTACTGTTCTTGTCAGTTTCCTCAGCAGAGTTGAACTAGATATGGCCGTGTGTGTAGGAAGCACAGTTCTTTTGTTCTGAGCAAGCTCACTGTTCTGGCCCTATAGGAAACACAGTAGAGTAGAAGAGTGCTCTTTTCTCAAAAGCAGATTGTGTTTCTTGTAAGGCGAGCTAGCGTTTGTTTCGCAGTCCTAAATGGAGTTGAATCACATGCAGTTTCTGGTTCTACAAGCAAGAGCTGTTTTCTGGTAAGAAGAGTCACTATTTCGCTGCCATTGCCATACACATGACAAATACCACTGGCGTTTGTTCCCAGCAAGTACAGTGTTTTCTACTGAAGAGGATCTACTGTTCTTGTCAGGTTCCTAAGCAGAATTGTACTAGATATGGCCGTGTGTGTAGGAAGCTCAGTTCTTTTGTTCTGAGCAAGCTCACTGTTCGGACCCCTTAGGAAACACAGTAGATTAGAATTGTGCTCTTTTCTCAAAAGCAGAGTGTGTTTCTTGTAAGGCGACCTAGCGTTTGTTTCCCAGTCCTAAGTGGAGTTGAATCACATGCAGTTTCTGTTCCTATGAGCAAGAGTTGTTTTCTGGTAAGGAAAGTAACTATTGAGCTCCCATTGCCATACACAGTGCAAATAGCACTGGCGTCTGTTCCCAGCAAATACAGTGTATCAGACTGAAGAGGAGCTACTGTTCTTGTCAGTTTCCTAAGGAGAGTTGAACTGGATATGGTCGGTGTGTATAGGAAGCACATTTCTTTTGTTCTGAGCAAGCTCACTTTTCGGACCCCATAGGAAACACAGTAGAGTAGAATTGTGCTCTTTTCTCAAAAGCAGAGTGTGTTTCTTGTAAGGTGAGCTAGCATTTGTTTCCCAGTCCTAAAAGGAGTTGAATCCCATGCAGTTTCTGTTCCTATGAGCAAGAGCTGTTTTCTGGTAAGGAAAGTAACTATTGAGCTCCCATTGCCATACACAGTGCAAATAGCACTCGCGTCTGTTCCCAGCAAATACAGTGTATTGGACTGAAGAGGAGCTACTGTTCTCGTCAGTTTCCTAAGCAGAGTTGAACTAGATATGGCCCGTGTGTGTAGGAAGCACAGTTCTTTTGTTCTGAGCAAGCTCACTGTTTAGACCCCATAGGAAACACAGTAGAGTAGAAGAGTGCTCTTTTCTCAAAAGCAGAGTGTGTTTCATGTAAGGCGAGCTAGCATTTGTTTCCCAGTCCTAAATGGAGTTGAATCACATGCAGTTTCTGGTCCTACGAGCAAGAGTTGTTTTCTGGTAAGGAAAGTCACTATTGCGCTCCAAATGCCCTATACAGTGCAAATAGCACTCACGTCTGTTCCCAGCAAGTACAGTGTATCGGACTGAACAGGAGCTACTGTTCTTGTCAGTTTCCTATGCAGACTTGATCTAGATATGGCCGTGTGTGTAGGAAGCACAGTTGTTTTGTTCTGAGTAAGCTCACTGTTCGGAACACATAGGAAACACTGTAGAGTAGAAGAGTGCTCTTTTCTCAAAAGCAGAGTGTGTTTTTGGAAGGCGAGCTCGCGTTAGTTTCCCAGTCCTAAATGGAGTTGAATCACATGCAGTTTTTTGTCCTACGTGCAAGAGTTGTTTTCTGGTAAGAAGAGTCACTGTTGTGCTCCAAATGCCATATACAGTGCAAATAGCACTCGCGTCTGTTCCCAGCAAGTACAGTGTATCAGACTGAATAGGAGCTACTGTTCTTGTCAGTTTCCTAAGCAGACTTGAACTAGATATGGCCGTGTGTGTAGGAAGCACATTTTTTTTGTTCTGAGCAAGCTCACTGTTCGGAACACATAGGAAACACAGTAGAGTAGAAGAGTACTCTTTTCTCAAAAGCAGAGTGTGTTTTTGGAAGGCGAGCTAGCGTTTGTTTCCCAGTCCTAAATGGAGTTGAGTCACATGCAGTTTTTTGTCCTATGAGCAAGAGTTGTTTTCTGGTAAGACGAGTCACTATTGTGCTCCAATTGCCATACACAGTGCAAATAGCACTCGCGTCTGTTCCGAGCAAGTACAGTGTATTGGACTGAAGAGGAGCTACTGTTCTTGTCAGTTTCCTAAGCAGAGTTGAACTAGATATGGCCCGTGTGTGTAGGAAGCACAGTTCTTTTGTTCTGAGCAAGCTCACTGTTTAGACCCCATAGGAAACACAGTAGAGTAGAAGAGTGCTCTTTTCTCAAAAGCAGAGTGTGTTTCATGTAAGGCGAGCTAGCATTTGTTTCCCAGTCCTAAATGGAGTTGAATCACATGCAGTTTCTGGTCCTACGAGCAAGAGTTGTTTTCTGGTAAGGAAAGTCACTATTGCGCTCCCATTGCCATACACAGTGCAAATAGCACATGCGTCTGTTCCCAGCAAGTACAGTTTATCGGATTGAAGAGGATCTACTGTTCTTGTCAGGTTCCTAAGCAGAATTGAACTAGATATGGCTGTGTTTGTTCGAAGCACAGTTTTTTTGTTATGAGCAAGCTCACTGTACGGAACACATAGGAAACAGTACAGTAGAAGAGTACTCTTTTCTCAAAAGCAGAGTGTGTTTCTTGGAAGGCGAGCTAGTGTTTGTTTCCCAGTACTAAATGGAGTTGAGTCACATGCAGTTTTTTGTACTACGAGCAAGAGTTGTCTGGTAAGACGAGTCACTATTGTGTTCGAATTGCCATACACAGTGCAAATAGCACTCGCGTCTGTTCCCAGCAAGTACAGTGCATTGGACTGAATAGGAGCTACTGTTCTTGTCAGTTTCCTAAGAAGAGTTGAACGAGATATGGCCTGTGTGTAGGAAGCACAGTTCTTTTGTTCTGAGCAAGCTCACTGTTTGGACCACATAGGAAACACAGTAGAGTAGAAGAGTGCTCTTTTCTCTAAAGCAGAGTGTTTTTCTTGTAAGGTGACCTCGCGTTTGTTTCCCAGTCCTAAATGGAGTTGAGTCACATGCAGTTTTTGGTCCTACGAGCAAGAGTTGTTTTCTGGTAAGAAGAGTCACTATTGTGCTCCCATTGCCATACACAGTGCAAATTGTACTCGCGTCTGTTCCCTTCAAGTACAGTGTATTGGACTGATTAGGAGCTACTGTTCTTGTCAGTTTCCTCAGCAGAGTTGAACTAGATATGGCCGTGTGTAGGAAGCACAGTTTTTTTGTTCTCAGCAAGCTCATTGT
The DNA here is from genome assembly GCF_949786415.1 of Peromyscus eremicus. NCBI lineage: Eukaryota > Metazoa > Chordata > Mammalia > Rodentia > Cricetidae > Peromyscus > Peromyscus eremicus. The sequence goes on along the minus strand of NW_026737531.1, from coordinate 25,804 downwards.
TCGGATCACATAGGAAACACAGTAGAGTAGAAGAGTGCTCTTTTCTCAAAAGCAGAGTGTGTTTCATGTAAGGCGAGCTAGCATTTGTTACCCAGTCCTAAATGGGGTTGAATCACATGCAGTTTCTGGTCCATGAGCAAGAGTTGTTTTCTGGTAAGAAGAGTCACTATTGCGCTGCCATTGCCATACACAGGACAAATAGCACTGGCGTCTGTTCCCAGCAAGTACAGTGTATTGGACTGAAGAGGATCTACTGTTCTTGTCAGGTTCCTAAGCAGACTTGAACTAGATATGGCTTGTGTGTAGGAAGCACAATTTTTTTGTTCTGAGCAAGCTCACTTTTCGGAACACATAGGAAACACAGTAGAGTAGAAGTGTGCTCTTTTCTCAAAAGCAGAGCGTGTTTCTTAAAAGTCGAGCTAGCGTTTGTTTCCCAGTCCTAAATGGAGTTGAGTCACATGCAGTTTTTTGTCCTATGAGCAAGAGTTGTTTTCTGGTAAGACAAGTCAATATTGGGCTCCAATTGCCATGCACAGTGCAAATAGCACTCGCTTCTGTTCCCCGCAAGTACATTGTATTGGACTGAATAGGAGCTACTTTTCTTGTCTGTTTACTAAGCCGAGTTGAACTAGATATGATCCGTGTGTGTAGGAAGCACAGTTCTTTGGTTCTGAGCAAGCTCACTCTTTGGACCCCATAAGAAACTCAGTAGAGTAGAAGAGTGCTCTTTTCTCAAAAGCAGAGTGTGTTTCATGTAAGGCGAGCTAGCATTTGTTTCTCAGTCCTAAATGGAGTTGAATCACATGCAGTTTCTGGTCCTATGAGCAAGAGTTGTTTTCTGGTAAGGAAAGTCACTATTGCGATCCCATTGCCATACACAGTGCAAATAGCACTCGCGTCTGTTCCCAGCAAGTACAGTGTATCGGACTGAAGAGGAGCTACTGTTCTTGTCAGTTTCCTAAGCAGAGTTGAACTAGATATGGCCCGTGTGTGTAGGAAGCACAGTTTTTATGTTCTGAGCAAGTTCACTGTTCTGGCCCTATAGGAAACACAGTAGAGTAGAAGAGTGCTCTTTTCTCAAAAGCAGAGTGTGTTTCTTGTAAGGCAAGCTAGCGTTTGTATCCTAGTCCTAAATGGAGTTGAATCACATGCAGTTTCAGGTCCTACGAACAAGAGTTCTATTCTGGTAAGGAAAGTCTCATTGCGCTCCCATTGCCATACATATTGCAAATAGCACTCGTGTCTGTTCCCAGCAAGTACAGTGTATTGGACTGGATAGGTGCTACTGTTCTTGTCAGTTTCCTAAGCAGAGTTGAATTAGATATGATCCGTGTTTGTAGGAATCACAGTTCTTTTGTTCTTTGCAAGCTCACTGTTTGGACCCCATAGGAAAAACAGTAGAGCAGAAGAGTGCTCTTTTCTCTAAAGCAGAGTCTGTTACTTGTAAGGCAAGCTGGCGTTTGTTTCGCAGTCCTAAATGGAGTTGAATCCCATGCAGTTTCTGGTACTATGAGCAAGAGTTGTTTTCTGGTAAAAAAGAGTCACTATTGCGCTGCCTTTGCCATACACAGGACAAATAGTACTGGCGTCTGTTCGCAGCAAGTACAGTATATTGGGCTGAAGAGGATCTACTGTTCTTGTCAGGTTTATAAGCAGAATTGAACTAGATATGGCCGTGTGTGTAGGAAGCACAGTTTTTTTGTTCTGCGCAAGCTCACTGTTCGGACCCCATAGGAAACACAATAGAGTAGAAGAGTGCTCTTTTCTCTAAAGCAGATTGTGTTTCTTGTAAGGCGAGCTAGCATTTGTTTCCCAGTCCTAAATGGAGTTGAATCACATGCAGTTTCTGGTCCTATGAGCAAGAGTTGTTTTCTGGTAAGGAAAGTCACTATTGTGCTCCCATTTCCGTACACAGTGCAAATAGCACTCCCATCTGTTCCCAGCAAGTACAGTGTATTGGAATGAAGAGGAGCTACTGTTCTTGTCAGTTTCCTAAGCAGAGTTGAACTAGATATGGCCCGTGTGTGTAGGAAGCACAGTTCTTTTGTTCTGAGCAAGCTCACTGTTCGGACACCATAGGAAAAACAGTAGAGTAGAAGAGTGCTCTTTTCTCAAAAGAAGAGTGTGTTTCTTGTAAGGCGAGCTAGCGTTTGTTTCCCAGTCCTAAATGGATTTGAATCACATGCAGTTTCTGGTCCTATGAGCAAGAGTTGTTTTCTGGTAAGGAAAGTCACTGTTGTGTTCCCATTGCCATACAAAGTACAAAGAGCACTCGCGTCTGTTCCCAGCAAGTACAGTGTATCGGACTGAAGAGGAGCTACTGTTCTTGTCAGTTTCCTAAGCAGAGTTGAACGAGATATGGCCCGTGTGTGTAGGAAGAACAGTTCTCTTGTTCTGAGCAAGCTCACTGTTCTGGCCCTATAAGAAACACAGTAGAGTAGTAGAGTGCTCTTTTCTCAAAAGCAGAGTGTGTTTCATGTAAGGCGAGCTAGCATTTGTTTCCCAGACCTAAATAGAGTTGAATCACATGCAGTTTCTGGTCCTGCAAGCAAGAGTTGTTTTCTGGTAAGGAAAGTCACTATGGTGCTCCCATTGCCATACACAGTGCAAATAGCACTCACGTGTGTTCCCAGCTATTACAGTGTATCGGACTGAAGAGGAGCTACTGTTTTTGTCAGTTCCCTAAGCCGAGTTGAACTAGATATGGCCCGAGTGTGTAGGAAGCACAGTTTTTTTTTTCTGAGCAAGCTCACTGTTCTGGCCCTAGAGCAAACACTTTAGAGTATAAGAGGGCTCTTTTCTCAAAAGCAGAGTGTGTTTCTTGTAATGCGAGCTATTGTTTGTTTCCCAGTCCTAAATGGAGTTGAATCACATGCAGTTTCTGGTGCTACGAGCAAGAGTTGTTTTATGGTAAGAAGAGTCACTATTGTGCTCCAACTGCCATATACAGGACAAAGAGCACTGGCGTCTGTTCCCAGCAAATACAGTGTATTGGACTGAAGAGGATCTACTGTTCTTTCAGGTTCCTAAGCAGAATTGAACTAGATATGGCCGTGTGTGTAGGAAGCACAGTTCTTTTGTTCTGAGCAAGCTCACTTTCGGACCCTATAGGAAACACAGAGGAGTAGAAGAGTGCTCTTTTCTCAAAAGCAGAGTGTGTTTCTTATAAGGCGACCTAGCGTTTGTTTCCCAGTCCTAAATGGAGTTGAATCACATGCAGTTTCTGGTCCTATGAGCAAGAGTTGTTTTCTGGTAAGGAAAGTCACTATTGCGCTCCCATTGCCATACACAGAGCAAATAGCACTCGCGTCTCTTCCCAGCAAGTACAGTGTATCGGACTGAAGAGGAGCTACTTTTCTTGTCAGTTTCCTAAGCAGAGTTGAAGTAGATATGGCCCGTGTGTGTAGGAAGCACAGTTCTTATGTTCTGAGCAAGTTCACTGTTCTGGCCCTATAGGAAACACAGTAGAGTAGAAGAGTGCTCTTTTCTCAAAAGAGGAGTGTGTTTCTTGTAAGGCAAGCTAGCGTTTGTTTCCTAGTCCTAAATGGAGTTGAATCACATGCAGTTTCAGGTCCTACGAACAAGAGTTCTTTTCTGGTAAGGAAAGTCACATTGCGCTCCCATTGCCATACATATTGCAAATAGCACTCGTGTCTGTTCCCAGCAAGTACAGTGTATTGGACTGGATAGGTGCTACTGTTCTTGTCAGTTTCCTAAGCAGAGTTGAACTAGATATGATCCGTGTTTGTAGGAATCACAGTTCTTTTGTTCTTTGCAAGCTCACTGTTTGGACCCCATAGGAAAAACAGTAGAGCAGAAGAGTGCTCTTTTCTCTAAAGCAGAGTCTGTTACTTGTAAGGCAAGCTAGCGTTTGTTTCGCAGTCCTAAATGGAGTTGAATCCCATGCAGTTTCTGGTACTAGGAGCAAGAGTTGTTTTCTGGTAAAAAGAGTCACTATTGCGCTGCCTTTGCCATACACAGGACAAATAGCACTGGCGTCTGTTCGCAGCAAGTACAGTATATTGGGCTGAAGAGGATCTATTGTTCTTGTCAGGTTCCTAAGCAGACTTGAACTAGATGTGGCCGTGTGTGTAGGAAGCACAGTTTTTTTGTTCTGAGCAAGCTCACTGTTCGGACCCCATAGGAAAAACAGTAGAGTAGAAGAGTGCTTTTTTCTCAAAAGTAGAGTGTGTTTCTTTTAAGGCGAGCTAGCGTTTGTTTCCCATTCCTAAATGGAGTGGAATCACATGCAGTTTGTGTTCCTACGAGCAAGAGTTGTTTTCTGGTAAGGAAAGTCACTATTGTGCTCCCATTGCCATACACAGTGCAAATAGCCCTCCCATCTGTTCCCAGCAAGTACAGTGTATTGGAAAGAAGAGGAGCTACTGTTCTTCACAGTTTCGTAAGCAGAGTTGAACTACATATGGCCCGTGTGTGTAGAAAGCACAGTTCTTTTTTTCTGAGCAAGCTCACTGTTCTGGCCCTATAGGAAACACAGTAGAGTAGAAGAGTACTCTTTTCTCAAAAGCAGAGTGTGTTTCTTGTAAAGCGAGCTAGAGTTTGTTTCCCAGTCCTAAATGGAGTTGAATCACATGCAGTTTCTGGTCCACGAGCAAGAGTTTTTTCTGGTAAGAAGAGTCACTATTGCGCTGCCATTGCCATACACAGGACAAATAGCATTGGCTTCTGTTCCCAGCAAGTACACTGTATTGGACTGAAGAAGATCTACTGTTCTTGTCAGGTTCCTAAGCAGACTTGAACTAGATATGGCCGTGTGTATAGAAGCACAATTTTTTTCTTCTGAGCAAGCTCACTTTTCGGAACACATAGGAAACACAGTAGAGTAGAAGAGTGCCCTTTTCTCAAAAGAGGAGTGTGTTTCTTGGACGTCGAGCTAGCATTTGTTTCCCAGTCCTAAATGGAGTTGAGTCACATGCAGTTTTTTGTCCTACGAGCAAGAGTTGTTTTCTGGTAAGACAAGTCACTATTGGGCTCCAATTGCCATACACAGTGCAAATAGCACTCGCGTCTGTTCCCTGCAAGTACAGTGTATTGGACTGAAGAGGATCTACTGTTCTTGTCAGTTTCCTAAGCAGAGTTGAACTAGATATGGCTCGTGTGTGTAGGAACCACAGTTCTTTTGTTCTGAGCAAGCTCACTGTTCAGACCCCATAGGAAGCACAGTAGAGTAGAAGAGTGCTCTTTTCTCAAAAGCAGAGTGTGTTTCATTTAAGGTGAGCTAGCATTTGTTTTCCAGTCCTAAATGGAGTTGAATCACATGCAGTTTCTGGTCCTACGAGCAAGAGTTGTTTTCTGGTAAGGAAAGTCACTATTGCGCTCCCATTGCCATACACAGTGCAAATAGCACTCGCGTCTGTTCCCTGCAAGTACAGTGTATTGGACTGAAGAGGATCTACTGTTCTTGTCAGTTTCCTAAGCAGAGTTGAACTAGATATGGGCCGTGTGTGTAGGAAGCACAGCTCTTTTGTTCTGAGCAAGCTCACTGTTCTGGCCCTATAGGAAACACAGTAGAGTAGAAGAGTGCTCTTTTCTCTAAAGCAGAGTGTGTTTCTTGTAAGGCGAGCTAGCGTTTGTTTCCCAGTCTTAAATGGAGTTTAATCACATGCAGTTTCCAATCCTACGAGCAAGAGTTGTTTTATGGTAAGAAGAGTCACTTTTGCGCTGCCATTGCCATACACAGGGCAAATAGCACTGGCGTCTGTTCCCAGCAAGTACAGTGTATCGGACTGAAGAGGAGCTACTGTTCTTGTCAGTTTCCTAAGCAGAGTGGAACTAGTTATGGCCCATGTGTAAGAAGCACAGCTCTTTTGTTCTGAGCAAGCTCACTGTTCTGGCCCTATAGGAAACACAGTAGAGTAGAAGAGTGCTCTTATCTCTAAAGCTGAGTGTGTTTCTTGTAAGGCGAGCTAGCGTTTGTTTCCCAGTCTTAAATGGAGTTTAATCACATGCAGTTTCTAGTCCTACGAGCAAGAGTTGTTTTATGGTAAGAAGAGTCACTATTGTGCTCTAATTGCCATACACAGTGCAAATAGCACTCGCGTCTCTTCCCCGCAAGTACAGTGTATTAGACTGAAAAGGAGCTACTGTTCTTGTCAGTTTCCTAAGCAGAGTTGAACTAGATATGGCCCTTGTGTGTAGGAAGCACAGTTCTTTTGTTCTGAGCAAGCTCACTGTTCTGGCCCTTTAGGAAACACAGTAGAGTAGAAGAGTGCTCTTTTCTGAAACACAGAGTGTGTTTCATTAAGGCGAGCTAGCATTTGTTTCCCAGACCTAAATGGAGTTGAATCACATGCATTTTCTGGTCCTATGAGCAAGAGTTGTTTTATGGTAAGGAAAGTCACTATTGTGCTCCCATTGCCCTACACAAGGCAAAGAGCACTCGCGTCTTTTCCCAGCAAGTACAGTGTATTGGACTGAATAGGAGCTACTGTTCTTGTCAGTTTACTAAGAAGAGTTGAACTAGATATGGTCCGTGTGTGTAGGAAGCACAGTTCTTTTGTTCTGAGCAAGCTCACTGTTTGGACCCCTTAGGAAACACAGCAGAGTAGAAGAGTGCTCTTTTCTCTAAAGCAGAGTGTGTTTCTTGTAAGGCGAGCTACCGTTTGTTTCCCAGTCCTAAATGGAGTGGAATCACATGCAGTTTCTGGTCCTATGAGCAAGAGTTGTTTTCTGGTAAAGAAAGTCACTATTGCGCTCCCATTGCCATACACAGTGCAAATAGCCCTCGCGTCTCTTCCCAGCAAGTACAGTGTATTGGACTGAAGAGGAGCTACTGCTCTTCTCAGTTTCCTAAGCAGAGTTGAACTAGATATGGCCCGTGTGTGTAGGAAGCACGGTTCCTTTTTTCTGAGCAAGCTCACTGTTCTGGCCCTATAGGAAACACAGTAGAGTAGAAGAGTGCTCTTTTCTCAAGAGCAGAGTGTGTTTCTTGTAAAGCGAGCTAGAGTTTGTTTCCCAGGCCTAAATGGAGTTGAATCACATGCAATTTCTGGTACAACGAGCAAGAGTTGTTTTCTGGTAAGAAGAGTCACTATTGCGCTGCCATTGCCATACACAGGACAAATAGCCCTGGAGTCTGTTCCCAGCAAGTACAGTGTATTGGACTGAAGAGGATCTACTGTTCTTGTCAGGTTCCTAAGCAGACTTGAACTAGATATGGCCGTGTGTGTAGGAAGCACAGTTTTTTTGTTCTCAGCAAGCTCACTGTTCGGAAAACATAGGAAACACAGTAGAGTAGAAGAGTGCTCTTTTCTCAAAAGCAGAGTGTGTTTCATGTAAGGCGAGCTAGCATTTGTTTCCCAGTCCTAAATGGAGTTGAATCACATGCAGTTTCTGGTCTTACGAGCAAGAGTTGTTTTCTGGTAAGGAAAGTCACTATTGCGCTCCCATTGCCATACACAGTGCAAATAGCACTCGCGTCTGTTCCCAGCAAGTACAGTGTATCGGACTGAAGAGGAGCTTCTGTTCTTGTCAGTTTCCTAAGCAGAGTTGAACTAGATATGGCCCGTGTGTGTAGGAAGCACAGTTCTTTTGTTCTGAGCAAGCTCACTGTTCGTACCCCATAGGAAACACAGTAGAGTAGAAGAGTGCTCTTTTCTCAAAAGCAGAGTGTGTTTCATGTAAGGCAAGCTAGCATTTGTTTCTCAGTCCTAAATAGAGTTGAATCATATGCAGTTTCTGGTCCTACGAGCAAGAGTTGTTTTCTGGTAAGGAAAGTCACTATTGTGCTCCCATTGCCATCCACAGTGCAAATAGCACTGGCGTCTGTTCCCAGCAAGTACAGCATATCGGACTGAAGAGGAGCTACTGTTCTTGTCAGTTTCCTAAGCAGAGTTGAACTACATATGGCCCGTGTGTGTAGGAAGCACAGTTTTTTTTTCTGAGCAAGCTCACTGTTCTGGCCCTATAGGAAACACAGTAGAGTAGAAGAGTGCTCTTTTCTCTAAAGCAGAATGTATTTCTTTTAAGGCGAGCTATCGTTTGTTTCCCAGTCCTAAATGGAGTTGAATCACATGCAGTTTTTTGTCCTACGAGCAAGAGTTGTTTTATGGTAAGAAGAGTCACTATTGTGCTCCAATTGCCATATACAGGACAAAGAGCACTGGCGTCTGTTCCCAGCAAGTACAGTGTATTGGACTGAAGAGGATCTACTGTTCTTTCAGGTTCCTAAGCAGAATTGAACTAGATATGGCCGTGTGTGTAGGAAGCACAGTTCTTTTGTTCTGAGGAAGCTCACTGTTCGGACCCCATAAGAAACACAGTAGAGTTGAAGAGTGCTCTTTTCTGAAAAACAGAGTGTGTTTCATGTAAGGCGAGCTAGCATTTGTTTCCCAGACCTAAATGGAGTTGAATCACATGCAGTTTCTGGTCCTATGAGCAAGAGTTGTTTTATGGTAAGGAAAGTCACTATTGTGCTCCCATTGCCCTACACAAGGTAAACAGCACTCGCGTCTTTTCCCAGCAAGTACAGTGTATTGGACTGAATAGGAGCTACTGTTCTTGTCAGTTTTCTAAGCAGAGTTGAACTAGATATGGTCCGTGTGTGTACGAAGCACAGTTCTTTTGTTCTGAGCAAGCTCACTGTTTGGACCCCATAGGAAACACAGTAGAGTAGAAGAGTGCTCTTTTCTCTAAAGCAGAGTGTGTTTCTTGTAAGGCGAGCTACCGTTTGTTTCCCAGTCCTAAATGGAGTGGATTCACATGCAGTTTCAGGTCCTATGAGCAAGAGTTGTTTTCTGGTAAAGAAAGTCACTATTGCGCTCCCATTGCCATACACAGTGCAAATAGCCCTCGCGTCTCTTCCCAGCAAGTACAGTGTATTGGACTGAAGAGGAGCTACTGTTCTTCTCAGTTTCCTAAGCAGAGTTGAACTAGATATGGCCCGTATGTGTAGGAAGCACAGTTCTTTTTTTCTGAGCAAGCTCACTGTTCTGGCCCTATAGAAAACACAGTAGAGTAGAAGAGTGCTCTTTTCTCAAAAGCAGAGTGTGTTTCTTGTAAAGCGAGCTAGAGTTTGTTTCCCAGGCCTAAATGGAGTTGAATCACATGCAGATTCTGGTACTACGAGCAAGAGTTGTTTTCTGGTAAGAAGAGTCACTATTGCACTGCCATTGCCATACACAGGACAAATAGCACTGGAGTCTGTTCCCAGCAAGTACAGTGTATTGGACTGAAGAGGATCTACTGTTCTTGTCAGGTTCCTAAGCAGACTTGAACTAGATATGGCCGTGTGTGTAGGAAGCACAGTTTTTTTGTTCTCAGCAAGCTCACTGTTCGGAAAACATAGGAAACACAGTAGAGTAGAAGAGTGCTCTTTTCTCAAAAGCAGAGTGTGTTTCATGTAAGGCGAGCTAGCATTTGTTTCCCAGTCCTAAATGGAGTTGAATCACATGCAGTTTCTGGTCCACGAGCAAGAGCTGTTTTCTGGTAAGAAGAGTCACTATTGCGCTGCCATTGCCATACACAGGACAAATAGCACATGCGTCTGTTCCCAGCAAGTACAGTGTATTGTGCTGAAGAGGATCTACTGTTCTTGTCAGTTTCCTAAGCAGAGTTGAACTAGATATGGCCCGTGTGTGTAGGAAGCACAGTTCTTTTGTTCTGAGCAAGCTCACTGTTCGTACCCCATAGGAAACACAGTAGAGTAGAAGAGTGTTCTTTTCTCAAAAGCAGAGTGTGTTTCATGGAAGGCAAGCTAGCATTTGTTTCTCAGTCCTAAATAGAGTTGAATCATATGCAGTTTCTGGTCCTACGAGCAAGAGTTGTTTTCTGGTAAGGAAAGTCACTATTGTGCTCCCATTGCCATCCACAGTGCAAATAGCACTGGCGTCTGTTCCGAGCAAGTACAGTGTATCGGACTGAAGAGGAGCTACTGTTCTTGTCAGTTTCCTAAGCAGAGTTGAACTAGATATGGGCCGTGTGTGTAGGAAGCACAGTTTTTTTTTCTGAGCAGGCTCACTGTTCTGGCCCTATAGGAAACACAGTAGAGTAGAAGAGTGCTCTTTTCTCTAAAGCAGAGTGTGTTTCTTGTAAGGCGAGCTATCGTTTGTTTCCCAGTCCTAAATGGAGTTGAATCACATGCAGTTTCTGGTCCTACGAGCAAGAGTTATTTATGGTAAGAAGAGTCACTATTGTGCTCCAATTGCCACATACAGGACAAAGAGCACTGGCGTCTGTTCCCAGCAAGTACAGTGTTTTGGACTGAAGAGGATCTACTGTTCTTTCAGGTTCCTAAGCAGAATTGAACTAGATATGGCCGTGTGTGTAGGAAGCACAGTTCTTTTGTTCTGAGCAAGTTCACTGTTCGGACAGTATAGGAAACACAGTAGAGTAGAAGAGTGTTCTTTTCTCAAAAGCAGAGTGTGTTTCATGGAAGGCAAGCTAGCATTTGTTTCTCAGTCCTAAATAGAGTTGAATCACATGCAGTTTCTAGTCCTTTGAGCAAGAGTTGTTTTCTGGTAAGGAAAGTCACTATTGTGCTCCCATTGCCATACACAGTACAAATAGCACTCGCGTCTGTTCCCAGCAAGTACAGTGTATCAGACTGAAGAGGAGCTACTTTTCTTGTCAGTTTCCTAAGCAGAGTTGACGTAGATATGGCCCGTGTGTATAGGAAGCACAGTTCTTATGTTCTGAGCAAGCTCACTGTTCTGGCCCTTTAGGAAACACAGTAGAGTAGAAGAGTGCTCTTTTCTCAAAAGCAGAGTGTGTTTCTTGTAAGGCGAGCTAGCGTTTGTTTCCTAGTCCTAAATGGAGCTGAATCACATGCAGTTTCAGGTCCTACGAACAAGAGTTCTTTTCTGGTAAGGAAAGTCACATTGTGCTCCCATTGCCATACACAGTGCAAATAGCACTCGTGTCTGTTCCCAGCAATTACAGTGTATTGGACTGGATAGGTGCTACTGTTCTTGTCAGTTTCCTAAGCAGAGTTGAACTAGATATGATCCGTGTTTGTAGGAAGCACAGTTCTTTTGTTCTTTGCAAGTTCACTGTTTGGACCCCATAGGAAACACAGTAGAGCAGAAGAGTGCTCTTTTCTCTAAAGCAGAGTGTGTTACTTGTAAGGCGAGCTAGCGTTTGTTTCACAGTCCTAAATGGAGTTGAATCCCATGCAGTTTCTGGTACTATGAGCAAGAGTTGTTTTCTGGTAAAAAGAGTCACTATTGCGCTGCCATTGCCATACACAGGACAAAAAGCACTGGCGTCTGTTAGCAGCAAGTACAGTATATTGGGCTGAAGAGGATCTATTGTTCTTGTCAGGTTCCTAAGCAGACTTGAACTAGATATGGCCCGTGTGTAGGAAGCACAGTTCTTTTGTTCTGAGCAAGCTCACTGTTCTGGCCCTATAGGAAACACAGTAAAGTAGAAGAGTGCTCTTTTCTCTAAAGCAGAGTGTGTTTCTTGTAAGGTGAGCTAGCTTTTGTTTCCCAGTCCTAAATGGAGTTGAAACACTTGCAGTTTCTGGTCCTATGAGCAAGAGTTGTTTTATGGTAAGAAGAGTCACTATTGCGCTGCCATTGCCATACACAGTACAAATAGCACTGGCGTCTGTTCCCAGCAAGTACAGTATATTGGACTGAAGAGGATCTACTGTTCTTGTCAGGTTCCTAAACAGAATTGAACTAGATATAGTCGTGTGTACGAAGCACAATTCTTTTTTTCTGAGCAAGCTCACTGTTCGGACCCCATAGGAAGCACAGTAGAGTAGAAGAGTGCTCTTTTCTCAAAAGCAGAATGTGTTTCTTGTAAGGCGAGCTTGCGTTTGTTTCCAGTCCTAAATGGAGTGGAATCACATGCAGTTTCTGGTCCTACGATCAAGAGTTGTTTTCTGGTAAGGAAAGTCACTATTGCGCTCCCATTGCCATACACAGTGCAAATAGCACATGCGTCTGTTCCCAGCAAGTACAGTGTATTGTGCTGAAGAGGATCTACTGTTCTTGTCAGGTTCCTAAGCAGACTTGAACTAGATATGGCCGTGTGTGTAGGAAGCACTTTTTTTTTTTTTCTGAGCAAGCTCACTGTTCGGACCCCATTGGAAACACAGTAGACTAGAAGACTGCTTTTTTTCTCAAAAGCAGAGTGTGTTTCTTTTAAGGCGAGCTAGCGTTTGTTTCCCATTCCTAAATGGAGTGGAATCACATGCAGTTTGTGTTCCTACGAGCAAGAGTTGTTTTCTGGTAAGGAAAGTCACTATTGTGCTCCCATTGCCATACACAGTGCAAATAGCCCTCCCATCTGTTCCCACCAAGTACAGTGTATTGGACTGAAGAGGCGCTACTGTTCTTCTCAGATTCCTAAGCAGAGTTGAACTAGATATGGCCCGTGTGTGTAGGAAGCACAGTTCTTTTTTTCTGAGCAAGCTCACTGTTCTGGCCCTATGGGAAACACAGTAGAGTAGAAGAGTGCTCTTTTCTCAAAAGCAGAGTTTGTTTCTTGTAAAGCGAGCTAGAGTTTGTTTCCCAGTCCTAAATGGAGTTGAATCACATGCAGTTTCTGGTCCACGAGCAAGAGTTGTTTTCTGGTAAGAAGAGTCACTATTGCGCTGCCATTGCCATACACAGGACAAATAGCACTAGCGTCTGTTCCCAGCAAGTACAGTGTATTGGACTGAAGAGGATCTACTTTTCTTGTCAGGTTCCTAAGCAGACTTGAACTAGATATGGCCGTGTGTGTAGGAAACACAGTTCTTTTGTTCTGAGCAAGCTCACTGTTCGGACCCTATAGGAAACACAGTAGAGTAGAAGAGTGCTCTTTTATCAAAAGCAGAGCGTGTTTCTTGTAAGGCAAGCTAGCGTTTGTTTCCCAGTCCTAAATGGAGTTGAATCACATGCATTTTCTGGTCCTATGAGCAAGAGTTGTTTTCTGGTAAGGAAAGTCACTATTGTGCTCCCATTGCCATACACAGTGCAAATAGCACTCGCGTCTGTTCCCAGCAAGTACAGTGTATCGGACTGAAGAGGAGCTACTGTTCCTGTCAGTTTCCTAAGCAGAGTTGAACTAGATATGGCCCGTGTGTCTAGGAAGCACAGTTCATTTGTTCTGAGCAAGCTAACTGTTCGGGCCTTATAGGAAACACAGTAGAGTAGAAGATTGCTCTTTTCTCAAAAGCAGAGTGTGTTTCTTGTAGGCGAGCTAGCGTTTGTTTCCCAGTCCTAAATGGAGTTGAATCCCATGCAGTTTCTGGTCCTACGAGCAAGAATTGTTTTCTGGTAAGAAGAATCACTATTGTGCTCTCAATGTCATACACAGTGCAAATAGCATTGTCGTCGGTTCCCAGCATGTACAGTGTATTGGACTGAAGAGAATCTACTGTTCTTGTGAGGTTCCTAAGCAGAATTGAACTAGATATGGTCGTGTGTGTAGGAAGCACAGTTCTTTTCTTCTGAGCAAGTTCACTGTTCTGGCCCTACAGGAAACACAGTAGAGTAGAAGAGTGCTCTTTTCTCAAAAGCAGAGTGTGTTTCTTGTAAGGCGAGCCAGCGTTTCTTTCCCAGTCCTAAATGGAGTTGAGTCACTTGCAGTTTCTTGTCCTACGAGCAAGAGTTGTTTTCTGGTAAGAAGAGTCACTATTGCGCTCCCATTGTCATACACAGGGCAAATAGCACTGGTGCCTTTTCGCAGGATGTGCAGTGTATTTTACTGGAGGGTATACTGTTCTTGTCAGTTTCCTAAGCTGAATTGAACTAGATATGGCCGTGTGTGTAGGAAGCACACTTCTTTTGTTCTGTGCAATCTCACTGTTCTGGCCCTATAGGAAACACAGTAGAGTAGAAGAGTGCTCTTTTCTCAAAAGCAGAGTGTGTTTCTTGCATGGAGAGCTAGGGTTTTTTTCCCCAGTCCTAAATGGAGTTGAATCACATGCAGTTTCTGATCCTGCGAGCAAGAGTTGTTTTCTGGTAAGGAAAGTCACTATTGTTCTCCCATTGCCACACACAGTGCAAGTAGCACTCGCGTCGGTTCCCAGAAAGTACAGTGTATCGGACTGAAGATGAGCTACTGTTCTTGTCTGTTTCTTAAGCAGAGTTGAACTAGATATAGCCCATGTGTAGGAAGCACAGTTCTTATGTTCTAAGCAAGCTCACTGTTCTGGCCCTGTAGGAAACACAGTAGAGTAGAAGAGTGCTCTTTTCTCAAAAGCAGAGTGTGTTTCTTGTAAGGCAAGCTAGCGTTTGTTTCCTAGTCCTAAATGGAGTTGAGTCACATGCAGTTTTTTGTTCTATGAGCAAGAGTTGTTTTCTGGTAAAACGAGTCACTATTGTGCTCCAATTGCCATACACAGTGCAAATAGCACTGGCGTCTGTTCCCAGCAAGTACAGTGTATTGGACTGAAGAGGATCTACTCTTCTTGTCAGGTTCCTAAGCAGAATTGAACTAGATATGGCCATGTGTGTAGAAAGCACAGTTCTTTTGTTCTGAGCAAGCTCACTGTTTGGACCCCATAGGAAACACAGTAGAGTAGAAGAGTGCTCTTTTCTCAAAAGCAGAGTGTGTTTATTGAAAGGCGAGCTAGTGTTTGTTTCCCAGTCAGAAATGGAATTGAATCCCGTTCAGTTTCTGGTCCTACGAGCAAGAGATTTTTCTGGTAAGAAGAGTCACTATTGTGCTCCCATTGCCATAAACAGTGCAAATAGCACTGGCATCTGTTCCGTGCATGTACAGAGTATTGGACTGAAGAGGAGCTGCTGTTCTTGTCAGTTTCCTAAGCAGAGTTGAACTAGATATGGCCTGTGTGTTTAGGAAGCACAGTTATTATGTTCTGAGCAAGCTCACTGTTCTGGCCCTATAGGAAACACAGTAGAGTAGAAGAGTGCTCTTTTCTCAAAAGCAGAGTGTGTTTCTTGTAAGGCAACCTAGCGTTTCTTTCCCAGTCCTAAATGGAGTTGTGTCTCATGCAGTTTCTGGTCCTATGAGCAAGAGTTGTTTTCTGGTAAGAAGAGTCACTATTGTGCTCCCTTTGTCATACACAGGGCAAAAAGCACTGGTGTCTGTTCCCAGCAAGTACAGTGTATTTGACTGAAGAGCGTATACTATTCTCGTCAGTTTCCTAAGCAGAATTGAATTAGATACGGCCCGTGTGTGTAGGAAGCACAGTCCTTTGTTCTGAGCAAGCTCATTGTTCTGGCCATAGAGGAAACACAGTAGAGTAGATGAGTGCTCTTTTCTCAAAAGCAGAGTGTGTTTCTTGTAGGCGAGCTAGCGTTTGTTTCCCAGTCCTAAATGGAGTTGAATCCCATGCAGTTTCTGGTCCTACGAGCAAGAATTGTTTTCTGGTAAGAAGAATCACTATTGTGCTCTCAATGTCATACACAGTGCAAATAGCATTGTCGTCGGTTCCCAGCATGTACAGTGTATTGGACTGAAGAGAATCTACTGTTCTTGTGAGGTTCCTAAGCAGAATTGAACTAGATATGGTCGTGTGTGTAGGAAGCACAGTTCTTTTCTTCTGAGCAAGTTCACTGTTCTGGCCCTACAGGAAACACAGTAGAGTAGAAGAGTGCTCTTTTCTCAAAAGCAGAGTGTGTTTCTTGTAAGGCGAGCCAGCGTTTCTTTCCCAGTCCTAAATGGAGTTGAGTCACTTGCAGTTTCTTGTCCTACGAGCAAGAGTTGTTTTCTGGTAAGAAGAGTCACTATTGCGCTCCCATTGTCATACACAGGGCAAATAGCACTGGTGCCTTTTCGCAGGATGTGCAGTGTATTTGACTGGAGGGTATACTGTTCTTGTCAGTTTCCTAAGCTGAATTGAACTAGATATGGCCGTGTGTGTAGGAAGCACACTTCTTTTGTTCTGTGCAATCTCACTGTTCTGGCCCTATAGGAAACACAGTAGAGTAGAAGAGTGCTCTTTTCTCAAAAGCAGAGTGTGTTTCTTGCATGGAGAGCTAGGGTTTTTTTCCCCAGTCCTAAATGGAGTTGAATCACATGCAGTTTCTGATCCTGCGAGCAAGAGTTGTTTTCTGGTAAGGAAAGTCACTATTGTTCTCCCATTGCCACACACAGTGCAAGTAGCACTCGCGTCGGTTCCCAGAAAGTACAGTGTATCGGACTGAAGATGAGCTACTGTTCTTGTCTGTTTCTTAAGCAGAGTTGAACTAGATATAGCCCATGTGTAGGAAGCACAGTTCTTATGTTCTAAGCAAGCTCACTGTTCTGGCCCTGTAGGAAACACAGTAGAGTAGAAGAGTGCTCTTTTCTCAAAAGCAGAGTGTGTTTCTTGTAAGGCAAGCTAGCGTTTGTTTCCTAGTCCTAAATGGAGTTGAGTCACATGCAGTTTTTTGTTCTATGAGCAAGAGTTGTTTTCTGGTAAAACGAGTCACTATTGTGCTCCAATTGCCATACACAGTGCAAATAGCACTGGCGTCTGTTCCCAGCAAGTACAGTGTATTGGACTGAAGAGGATCTACTCTTCTTGTCAGGTTCCTAAGCAGAATTGAACTAGATATGGCCATGTGTGTAGAAAGCACAGTTCTTTTGTTCTGAGCAAGCTCACTGTTTGGACCCCATAGGAAACACAGTAGAGTAGAAGAGTGCTCTTTTCTCAAAAGCAGAGTGTGTTTATTGAAAGGCGAGCTAGTGTTTGTTTCCCAGTCAGAAATGGAATTGAATCCCGTTCAGTTTCTGGTCCTACGAGCAAGAGATTTTTCTGGTAAGAAGAGTCACTATTGTGCTCCCATTGCCATAAACAGTGCAAATAGCACTGGCATCTGTTCCGTGCATGTACAGAGTATTGGACTGAAGAGGAGCTGCTGTTCTTGTCAGTTTCCTAAGCAGAGTTGAACTAGATATGGCCTGTGTGTTTAGGAAGCACAGTTATTATGTTCTGAGCAAGCTCACTGTTCTGGCCCTATAGGAAACACAGTAGAGTAGAAGAGTTCTCTTTTCTCAAAAGCAGAGTGTCTTTCTTGTGAGCAGAGCTAGCGTTTGTTTCCCAGTCCTAAATGGAGTTGAGTCACATGAAGTTTGTGGTCCTAAGAGCAAGAGTTGTTTTCTGGTAAGAAGAGTCACTATTGCGCTCCCATTGCCATACAGAGTACAAATAGCACTCGCGTCTGTTCCCAGCAAGTACAGTGTATTAGAGTGAAGAGGAGCTACAGTTCTTGTCAGTAACCTAAGCAAAGTTGAATTAGATATGGCCCATGTGTGTAGGAAGCACAGTTCTTTTGTTCTGAGCAAGCTCACTGTTCGGACCCCATAGGAAACACAGTAGAGTAGAGTAGATGAGTGCTCTTTTCTCAAAAGCAGAGTGTGTTTCTTGTAGGCGAGCTAGCATTTGTTTCCCAGTCCTAAATGGAGTTGAATCCCATGCAGTTTCTGGTCCTACGAGCAAGACTTGTTTTCTGGTAAGAAGAATCACTATTGTGCTCTCAATGTCATACACAGTGCAGATAGCATTGGGGTCGGTTCCCAACATGTACAGTGTATTGGACTGAAGAGAATCTACTGTTCTTGTCAGGTTCCTAAGCAGAATTGAAATAGATATGGTAGTGTGTGTAGGAAGCACAGTTCTTTTGTTCTGAGCAAGTACACTGTTCTGGCCCTATAGGAAACACAGTAGAGTAGAAGAGTGCTCTTTTCTCAAAAGCAGAGTGTGTTTCTTGTAAGGCGAGCTAGCGTTTCTTTCCCAGTCCTAAATGGAGTTGAATCACATGCAGTTTCAGGTCCGACGAACAAGAGTTGTTTTCTGGTAAGGAAAGGCACATTGCGCTCCCATTGCCATACACTGTGCAAATAGCACTCGCGTCTGATCCCAGCAAGTACAGTGTATTAGACTGAAGAGGATCTACTGTTCTTGTCAGGTTCCTAAGCAGACTTGAACTAGATATGGCCGTGTGCGTAGGAAGCACACTTCTTTTGTTCTGAGCAAGCTCACTGCTCGGACCCCATAGGAAACACAGTAGAATAGAAGAGTGCTTTTTTCTCAAAAGCAGAGTGTGTTTCTTTTAAGGCGATCTAGCGTTTGTTTCCCATTCCTAAGTGGAGTGGAATCACATGCAGTTTCTGGTCCTACGAGCAAGAGTTGTTTTCTGGTAAGGAAAGTCACTATTGTGCTCCCATTGCCATACACAGTGCAAATAGCCCTCCCGTCTCTTCCCAGCAAGTACAGTGTATTGGACTGAAGAGGAGCTACTGTTCTTGTCAGTTTCCTAAGAAGAGTTGAACTAGATATGGCCCCTGTGTGTAGGAAGCACAGTTCTTTTCTCTGAGCAAGCTCACTGTTCTGGCCCTATAGGAAACACAGTAGAGTAGAAGAGTGCTCTTTTCTCAAAAGCAGAGTGTGTTTCTTGTAAAGCGAGCTAGAGTTTGTTTCCCAGTCCTAAATGGAGTTGAGTCACATGCAATTTTTTGTTCTATGAACAAGAGTTGTTTTCTGGTAAGAAGAGTCACTATTGTGCTCCAATTGCCATACACAGTGTAAATAGCACTCGCGTCTGTTCCCAGCAAGTACAGTGTATTAGACTGAAGAGGAGCTACTGTTCTTGTCAGTTTTCTAAGCAGAGTTGAACTACATATGGTCCGTGTGTGTAGGAAGCACAGTTCTTTTGTTCTGAGCAAGCTAACTGTTTGGACCCCATAGGAAACACAGTAGAGTAGAAGAGTGCTCTTTTCTCTAAAGCAGTGTGTTTCCTGTAAGGCGAGCTATGGTTTGTTTCCCAGTCCTAAATGGAGTTGAATCACATGCAGTTTCTGGTCCTACAAGCAAGAGTTGTTTTCTGGTAAGGAAAGTCACTATTGCGCTCCCATTGCCATACACAGTGCAAATAGCACATGCGTCTGTTCCCAGCAAGTACAGTGTATTGGACTGAAGAGGAGCTACTGTTCTTCTCAATTTCCTAAGCAGAGTTGAACTAGATATGGCCCGTGTGTCTAGGAAGCACAGTTCATTTGTTCTGAGCAAGCTAACTGTTCTGGCCCTATAGGAAACACAGTAGAGTAGAAAAGTGCTCTTTTCTCAAAAGAAGAGTGTGTTTCTTGTAAGGCGAGCTAGCGTTTGTTTCCTAGTCCTAAATGGAGTTTAATCACATGCAGTTTCTGGTCCTACGAACAAGAGTTGTTTTCTGGTAAGGAAAGTCACTATTGCGCTCCCGTTGCCATACACAGGGCAAATAGCACTCGCGTGTTTTCCCAGCAAGTACAGTGTATTGGACTGAATAGGAGCTACTGTTCTTGTCAGTTTCCTAAGCAGAGTTGAACTACATATGGTCCTTGTGTGTAGGAAGCACAGAACTTTACTTCTGAGCAAGCTCACTGTTTGGACTACATAGGAAACACAGTAGAGTAGAAGAGTGCTCTTTTCTCTAAAGCAGAGTGTGTTTCTTGTAAGGTGAGCTAGCGTTTCTGTCTCAGTCCTAAATGGAGTGGAATCACATGCAGTTTCTGTTCCTATGAACAAGAGTTGTTTTATGGTAAGAATAGTCACTATTGCGTTGCCATTGCCATACACAGGACAAATAGCACTGGCATCTGTTCCCAGCAAGTACAGTGTATTGGACTGAAGAGGATCTACTGTTCTTGTCAGGTTTCTAAGCAGAATTGAACTAGATATGGCCGTGTGTGTAGGAAGCACAGTTCTTTTGTTCTGAGCAAGCTCACTGTTCGTACCCCATAGGAAACACAGTAGAGTAGAAGAGTGCTCTTTTCTAAAAAGCAGAGAGTGTTTCTTGTAATGCGAGCTAGCGTTTGTTTCCCAGTCCTAAATGGCGTTGAATCACATGCAGTTTGTGATCCTAGGAACAAGAGTTGTTTTCTGTTAAGGAAAGTCACTATTGTGCTCTCATTGCCATACACAGTGCAAATAGCACTCGCGTCTGTTCCCAGCAAGTACAGTGTATTGTACTGAAGAGGAGCTACTGTTCTTGTCAGTTTCCTAAGCAGAGTTGAACTAGTTATGGCCCGTGTGTAGGAAGCACAGTTCTTTTGTTCTGAGCAAGTTCACTGTTCTGGCCTTATAGGAAACACAGTAGAGTAGAAGATTGCTCTTTTCTCAAAAGCAGAGTGTGTTTCTTGTAAGGCGAGTTAGCGTTTGTTTCCCAGTCCTAAATGGAGTTGAATCCCATGCAGTTTCTGGTCCTACGAGCAAGAGTTGTTTTCTGGTAAGAAGAGTCACTATTGCGCTCCCATTGTCATACACAGGGCAAGTAGCACTGGCATCTGATCCCAGGAAGTACAGTGTATTGGACTGAAGAGGATCTACTGTTCTTGTCAGGTTCCTATGCAGAATTGAACTAGATATGGCCATGTGTGTAGAAAGCACAGTTCTTTTGTTCTGAGCAAGCTCACTGTTTGGACCCCATTTGAAACACAGTAGAGTAGAAGAGTGCTCTTTTCTCAAAAGCAGAGTGTGTTTCTTGTAAGGCGAGCTAGTGTTTGTTTCCCAGTCAGAAATGGAATTGAATCCCGTTGCAGTTTCTGGTCCTACGAGCAAGAGATTTTTCTGGTAAGAAGAGTCACTATTGCGCTCCCATTGCCAGAAACAGTGCAAATAGCACTGGCATCTGTTCCATGCATGTACAGAGTATTGGACTGAAGAGGAGCTACTGTTCTTGTCATTTTCCTAAGCAGAGTTGAACTAGATATGGCCCCTGTGTGTAGGAAGCACAGTTCTTTTGTTCTGAGCAAGTTCACTGTTCTGGCCCTATAGGAAACACAGTAGAGTAGAAGAGTGCTCTTTTCTCAAAAGCAGAGTGTGTTTCTTGTGAGCAGAGCTAGCGTTTGTTTCCCAGTCCTAAATGGAGGTGAGTCACATGCAGTTTGTGGTCCTAAGTGCAAGAGTTGTTTTCTGGTAAGAAGAGTCACTATTGCACCCCCGTTGCCATAGAGAGTACAAATAGCACTCGTGTCTCTTCCCAGCAAGTACAGTGTATTAGACTGAAGAGGAGCTACTGTTCTTGTCAGTGACCTAAGCAAATTTGAATTAGATATGGCCCATGTGTTTAGGAAGCACAGTTCTTTTGTTCTGAGCAAGCTCACTGTTTGGACCCCATAGGAAACACAGTAGAGTAGATGAGTGCTCTTTTCTCAAAAGCAGAGGGTGTTTCTTGTAGGCGAGCTAGCGTTTGTTTCCCAGTCCTAAATGGAGTTGAATCCCATGCAGTTTCTGGTCCTACGAGCAAGAATTGTTTTTTGGTAAGAAGAATCACTATTGTGCTCTCAATGTCATACACAGTGCAAATAGCATTGTCGTCGGTTCCCAGCATGTACAGTGTATTGGACTGAAGAGAATCTACTGTTCTTGTCAGGTTCCTAAGCAGAATTGAACTAGATATGGTCGTGTGTGTAGGAAGCACAGTTCTTTTTTTCTGAGCAAGTTCACTGTTCTGGCCCTATAGGAAACACAGTAGAGTAGAAGAGTGCTCTTTTCTCAAAAGCAGAGTTTGTTTCTTGTTTGGCGAGCTAGCGTTTCTTTCCCAGTCCTAAATGGAGTTGAGTCACTTGCAGTTTCTTGTCCTACGAGCAAGAGTTGTTTTCTGGTAAGAAGAGTCACTATTGTGCTCCCATTGCCATACAGAGTACAAATAGCACTCGCGTCTCTTCCCAGCAAGTACAGTGTATTAGACTGAAGAGGAGCTACTGTTCTTGTCAGTGACCTAAGCAAAGTTGAATTAGATATGGCCCATGTGTGTAGGAAGCACAGTTCTTTTGTTCTGAGCAAGCTCACTGTTTGGACCCCATAGGAAACACAGTAGAGTAGATGAGTGCTCTTTTCTCAAAAGCAGAGTGTGTTTCTTGTAGGCGAGCTAGCGTTTGTTTCCCAGTCCTAAATGGAGTTGAATCCCATGCAGTTTCTGGTCCTACGAGCAAGAATTGTTTTCTTTTAAGAAGAATCACTATTGTGCTCTCAATGTCATACACAGTGCAAATAGCATTGTCGTCGGTTCCCAGCATGTACAGTGTATTGGACTGAAGAGAATCTACTGTTCTTGTCAGGTTCCTAAGCAGAATTGAACTAGATATGGTCGTGTGTGTAGGAAGCACAGTTCTTTTCTTCTGAGCAAGTTCACTGTTCTGGCCCTACAGGAAACACAGTAGAGTAGAAGAGTGCTCTTTTCTCAAAAGCAGAGTGTGTTTCTTGTAAGGCGAGCCAGCGTTTCTTTCCCAGTCCTAAATGGAGTTGAGTCACTTGCAGTTTCTTGTCCTACGAGCAAGAGTTGTTTTCTGGTAAGAAGAGTCACTATTGCGCTCCCATTGTCATACACAGGGCAAATAGCACTGGTGCCTTTTCGCAGGATGTGCAGTGTATTTGACTGGAGGGTATACTGTTCTTGTCAGTTTCCTAAGCTGAATTGAACTAGATATGGCCGTGTGTGTAGGAAGCACACTTCTTTTGTTCTGTGCAATCTCACTGTTCTGGCCCTATAGGAAACACAGTAGAGTAGAAGAGTGCTCTTTTCTCAAAAGCAGAGTGTGTTTCTTGCATGGAGAGCTAGGGTTTTTTTCCCCAGTCCTAAATGGAGTTGAATCACATGCAGTTTCTGATCCTACGAGCAAGAGTTGTTTTCTGGTAAGGAAAGTCACTATTGTGCTCCCATTGCCACACACAGTGCAAGTAGCACTCGCGTCGGTTCCCAGAAAGTACAGTGTATCGGACTGAAGATGAGCTACTGTTCTTGTCTGTTTCTTAAGCAGAGTTGAACTAGATATAGCCCATGTGTAGGAAGCACAGTTCTTATGTTCTAAGCAAGCTCACTGTTCTGGCCCTGTAGGAAACACAGTAGAGTAGAAGAGTGCTCTTTTCTCAAAAGCAGAGTGTGTTTCTTGTAAGGCAAGCTAGCGTTTGTTTCCTAGTCCTAAATGGAGTTGAGTCACATGCAGTTTTTTGTTCTATGAGCAAGAGTTGTTTTCTGGTAAAACGAGTCACTATTGTGCTCCAATTGCCATACACAGTGCAAATAGCACTGGCGTCTGTTCCCAGCAAGTACAGTGTATTGGACTGAAGAGGATCTACTGTTCTTGTCAGGTTCCTAAGCAGAATTGAACTAGATATGGCCATGTGTGTAGAAAGCACAGTTCTTTTGTTCTGAGCAAGCTCACTGTTTGGACCCCATAGGAAACACAGTAGAGTAGAAGAGTGCTCTTTTCTCAAAAGCAGAGTGTGTTTATTGAAAGGCGAGCTAGTGTTTGTTTCCCAGTCAGAAATGGAATTGAATCCCGTTCAGTTTCTGGTCCTACGAGCAAGAGATTTTTCTGGTAAGAAGAGTCACTATTGCGCTCCCATTGCCATAAACAGTGCAAATAGCACTGGCATCTGTTCCGTGCATGTACAGAGTATTGGACTGAAGAGGAGCTGCTGTTCTTGTCAGTTTCCTAAGCAGAGTTGAACTAGATATGGCCTGTGTGTTTAGGAAGCACAGTTATTATGTTCTGAGCAAGCTCACTGTTCTGGCCCTATAGGAAACACAGTAGAGTAGAAGAGTGCTCTTTTCTCAAAAGCAGAGTGTCTTTCTTGTGAGCAGAGCTAGCGTTTGTTTCCCAGTCCTAAATGGAGTTGAGTCACATGAAGTTTGTGGTCCTAAGAGCAAGAGTTGTTTTCTGGTAAGAAGAGTCACTATTGCGCTCCCATTGCCATACAGAGTACAAATAGCACTCGCGTCTGTTCCCAGCAAGTACAGTGTATTAGAGTGAAGAGGAGCTACAGTTCTTGTCAGTAACCTAAGCAAAGTTGAATTAGATATGGCCCATGTGTGTAGGAAGCACAGTTCTTTTGTTCTGAGCAAGCTCACTGTTCGGACCCCATAGGAAACACAGTAGAGTAGATGAGTGCTCTTTTCTCAAAAGCAGAGTGTGTTTCTTGTAGGCGAGCTAGCATTTGTTTCCCAGTCCTAAATGGAGTTGAATCCCATGCAGTTTCTGGTCCTACGAGCAAGACTTGTTTTCTGGTAAGAAGAATCACTATTGTGCTCTCAATGTCATACACAGTGCAAATAGCATTGTCGTCGGTTCCCAACATGTACAGTGTATTGGACTGAAGAGAATCTACTGTTCTTGTCAGGTTCCTAAGCAGAATTGAAATAGATATGGTAGTGTGTGTAGGAAGCACAGTTCTTTTGTTCTGAGCAAGTACACTGTTCTGGCCCTATAGGAAACACAGTAGAGTAGAAGAGTGCTCTTTTCTCAAAAGCAGAGTGTGTTTCTTGTAAGGCGAGCTAGCGTTTCTTTCCCAGTCCTAAATGGAGTTGAATCACATGCAGTTTCAGGTCCGACGAACAAGAGTTGTTTTCTGGTAAGGAAAGGCACATTGCGCTCCCATTGCCATACACTGTGCAAATAGCACTCGCGTCTGATCCCAGCAAGTACAGTGTATTAGACTGAAGAGGATCTACTGTTCTTGTCAGGTTCCTAAGCAGACTTGAACTAGATATGGCCGTGTGCGTAGGAAGCACACTTCTTTTGTTCTGAGCAAGCTCACTGCTCAGACCCCATAGGAAACACAGTAGAGTAGAAGAGTGCTTTTTTCTCAAAAGCAGAGTGTGTTTCTTTTAAGGCGATCTAGCGTTTGTTTCCCATTCCTAAGTGGAGTGGAATCACATGCAGTTTCTGGTCCTACGAGCAAGAGTTGTTTTCTGGTAAGGAAAGTCACTATTGTGCTCCCATTGCCATACACAGTGCAAATAGCCCTCCCGTCTCTTCCCAGCAAGTACAGTGTATTGGACTGAAGAGGAGCTACTGTTCTTGTCAGTTTCCTAAGAAGAGTTGAACTAGATATGGCCCCTGTGTGTAGGAAGCACAGTTCTTTTCTCTGAGCAAGCTCACTGTTCTGGCCCTATAGGAAACACAGTAGAGTAGAAGAGTGCTCTTTTCTCAAAAGCAGAGTGTGTTTCTTGTAAAGCGAGCTAGAGTTTGTTTCCCAGTCCTAAATGGAGTTGAGTCACATGCAATTTTTTGTTCTATGAACAAGAGTTGTTTTCTGGTAAGAAGAGTCACTATTGTGCTCCAATTGCCATACACAGTGTAAATAGCACTCGCGTCTGTTCCCAGCAAGTACAGTGTATTAGACTGAAGAGGAGCTACTGTTCTTGTCAGTTTTCTAAGCAGAGTTGAACTACATATGGTCCGTGTGTGTAGGAAGCACAGTTCTTTTGTTCTGAGCAAGCTAACTGTTTGGACCCCATAGGAAACACAGTAGAGTAGAAGAGTGCTCTTTTCTCTAAAGCAGTGTGTTTCCTGTAAGGCGAGCTATGGTTTGTTTCTCAGTCCTAAATGGAGTTGAATCACATGCAGTTTCTGGTCCTACGAGCAAGAGTTGTTTTCTGTTAAGGAAAGTCACTATTGTGCTCTCATTGCCATACACAGTGCAAATAGCACTCGCGTCTGTTCCCAGCAAGTACAGTGTATTGGACTGAAGAGGAGCTACTGTTCTTGTCAGTTTCCTAAGCAGAGTTGAACTAGTTATGGCCCGTGTGTAGGAAGCACAGTTCTTTTGTTCTGAGCAAGTTCACTGTTCTGGCCTTATAGGAAACACAGTAGAGTAGAAGATTGCTCTTTTCTCAAAAGCAGAGTGTGTTTCTTGTAAGGCGAGTTAGCGTTTGTTTCCCAGTCAGAAATGGAATTGAATCCCGTTGCAGTTTCTGGTCCTACGAGCAAGAGATTTTTCTGGTAAGAAGAGTCACTATTGCGCTCCCATTGCCAGAAACAGTGCAAATAGCACTGGCATCTGTTCCATGCATGTACAGAGTATTGGACTGAAGAGGAGCTACTGTTCTTGTCATTTTCCTAAGCAGAGTTGAACTAGATATGGCCCCTGTGTGTAGGAAGCACAGTTCTTTTGTTCTGAGCAAGTTCACTGTTCTGG